>NC_069500.1:14655869-14865869 GCF_027579735.1 Bombina bombina
ACCTAAGGAAGATACAAGATCTTATAAAATTAATTTTACATTCAACAACACTGTCACTTTAATGTAAGTGAACCACTTCCCCTTCTTAAAAGTGAAATGAAAAAATTTAGCTCAAATTCTGACTACATATCCGAAATTATTTTAACATCTAAGAATTTCAAAAGAAAAGCATCGATGGATCTCACTCCCCAATTAATTTAAAAAAGATAGTTTAATTTAATATTCTCTGAATCAGTGGATTTTCAAAAAATTAATGCATAATTTGATCTTATGCATGTGCTTGTCAAATAGACAACTACCAGTCATGGGAGTCAAATTGTTTTTTATTGACAGATTATATGGATATTAATTATAATCTGTTCAAAAGAGGGTATTTAATAATAAAATGTTGATTATTACCATTTAAAAATAAAAAGTTTTTTAAACAAAAACAAAAAAATATTCCTGGAAGTCATCAGATGACAATCTGAAATTAAAAAACAAAATTTTACAAAGTTAATACACACGTTGTCAAATATTCATAAAATACATTTACAATCATCTTGTGTCTATGCTCTAACTTTGTGCAACATTTTATCAAGATATTTATGATTTAAATTTAAAAATAAATAAAATAAACATACACCATTATATTGTGTAATAAAAATTAAATTTAAATATCAGAATTTCAAATTATACATAATAATGTATATCACATTTCAATAATAAATATATATGTAAGCTGAACATAAATGTAATATTTCATGTCCATTCAAATACCTCTATATCAACTATAATATGTATTCCTTTTTCTGATTGTGATACCTAAATATTTAATTATGAACTAAATATGACTAATGTATGTAAGCTACTAATATTCGACATTCTTCCTGTGATTCTTAACTAGCATGCATTGGTAAACCAACCTGGATAATGCATGGTCTTTGAAAGTCAATTCAGGGGTAAACAGTTGATCTTCAATAGGTGTCTTATTCATCATTTCATAAAATAGAGGACTGAAATACCATCTAAAAAAGTAAAATCATCTAAGTGTCTGATTGTGACACCTAAATATCTAATTATGAACAAAATATGACTAATGTATGTAAGCTACTAATATTCGACATTCTTCCTGTGATTCTTAACTAGCATGCTTTGGTAAACCAACCTGGAAAATGCATGGTCTTTGAAAGTCAATTGAGGGGTAAACAGTTGATCTTCAATAGGTGTCTTATTCATCATTTCATAAAATTGAGGACTGAAATACCATCTAAAAAAGTAAAATCATCTAAGTGTCTGATTGTGATACCTAAATATCTAATTATGAACTAAATATGACTAATGTATGTAAGCTACTAATATTCGACATTCTTCCTGTGATTCTTAACTAGCATGCATTGGTACACCAACCTGGATAATGCATGGTCTTTGAAAGTCAATTCAGGGTTAAACAGTTGATCTTCAATAGGTGTCTTATTCATCATTTCAAAAATAGAGGACTGTGAAATACCATCTAAAAATTAGAAAATAATCTAAGTGTCTCCAATAGGATGCCTCCACAGCCTTATTCTATCAAATAGTTGGCACTTACCATGTGAACATGTCTTTGTATGGTTTTCAAGGTCAGCGGATTTGAAAGATAATGCCAGACATGATCCCATTGGTATTCTTCAATTTCAATCTTGTATTTTTCCACTGTCAGTCTGGGAATTCTTCACTGTCATTCTTTGAATTCTTCCCTTTCAGTCTTTACATGAAGTCATCTCCCTAATGGCATAAAATTTATTTTTAAAATTACTAATACAAGTGTGTGAATCAGTTCTGTACCCCTCTCCCACCCCCCATTTCTGAATATATTTCTGTCACTAGCTTACTAAGCATGTGTAGCATCTTGTGTTATGTTCTATCAAGTGTGAAGATGAGTCATATTGAGCAGAACGAACCTCTAATGTGTGACATTGAACCATAGTCATGCTAGAGGATAGTTATGCTATATGATCCCTTTCTGAGTATTTACATTTTAAGTAATGTGTAAACTAAATACTAGTTTAGAAAATGTATGCCATATGATGTATTTGTGTACAATTCATGCCAGCAACAGTCCATACATTTATACTTACCAGCTGATGTCCTCTTTAAAAACCAGGTGGCAAAGACTCGCTACAGGACCCAATGACCAGAGCATCACCTATATTAAGAAATCAAACACATTTTTAGCATTTGATGAAGAATCTTAACATGTTTGCACAATTCTCTACTTGTCATTTCCCTAGCGTTCACATCTATTGACAATAATCCAGTCTAACTTCTATTATTTACCGTCTAAAGTGGCGGTTGATGATGTCTGCTCTGACATTGAGCCCCTCGTCCCGGAATGGCCCCTCTAGAACAGGATCATCCTCCTCATCTCTGAGGAGGTTTCGGTGTGCCTGGACGCCCTGCAGCATCCCAGCCCGCTGTGCAATATTATGCAGGACACTACAGGCTATAACGATCTTAGCCACCTTCTTTGGGTTGTACTGGAGGGCTCCTCCCGACCTGTCCAGGCACCTGAACCTCATCTTCAGGAGCCTGAACATTCATTCAACCACCGCCCTGGTTCTCTTATGAGCCCTATTGTAGCGCTCCTCAGACACATCAGTCGGGCTACGCAAGGGGGTAATAAGCCAAGGCCGGCTCATGTACCCAGAATCACCTATAAATGATGAACAGAACATAATTCAAACTGAATAATCAAAATAGTATTTTGAGTCCAATAAAAGTTTTTGTACACCATAATCCACTAACAAATGTTTATTTTTTTAAAGAATAATCTAGTTCAATCTTATTCTCTATCTTCCCATTTCAGCTAAGACATGCTACATATGCGTATTTCTCCTAAACCAAACCTTGTGTAAAATTTCAACTAAATGGTTACATTGCATTCTCTATCTGAGCATTTAAGGTAAGACATGCTACATATCTGCATTGAACTAAAACTAGACATTAGCGGAAAGAGACAATGACATGGTTAAATTGCATTAGCTAATATCTTCCCATTTCAGCTAAGACATGCTACATATGTGTACATACTGCACGTTGAGGCTATGAAAATGTTTGTGATTTCTGAAGGGCAAGTCATCAATTGGAGCACGCAGCGCAATGTGGGTACAATCTATGGCTCCCAAGACATTGGGCAATTGAGCAATATCAAAGAATTCCCGCTTCAGGCGCCTCCAATCACCATCATTCTGTGGGAATCCTATGTATTGCTTACTGATACGTACCATGGCGTCCAGAAAGTTATCAAACACCACAGAGAATGTACCTTGAGCCAGGCCATGCATGTACATTTCTCCGGATTGAAAACTCCCGGAGGCCAGGACGTATAGACAACTTAGCATCTTACTCATGGCAGGAACAGCAGTCCTTATTCTTATACGTGGCTCCAAATGAGGTTTAAGAAGATCGTAAAGGCCAATGAGCTGTTCGCGATTGAGCCGATACTTATCATAAACCTCAAAGTCGCTCATGTTTTCCAAGGTGGGTCTCACCCTGTAGACACGAGGACCTCGAACCAGACGATCCCTTCGTCTCAGTCTGAGCTGCCGAGGCTGCCTGATTCGATCAACAGCTAGTTCGCCAATAGCAGCACCAGCAGTGTCTACCATGTCATCGTCATCCATCTTTCAAAACAGCGTAACAAGGTATGCACTTGATCTGATGTGGATTACAAGTGATGCATTGGCCATGTTGTTTGGGGGATTTATAGTACAATTAGTCCAATGGTAGTGAGTTTGTAATGATTGCTGATTGTATTCACTTGTTTGTATGTGAGCGGCGCGAATGCTTTCACAGTGGGCGTTTTTTTGTTGTTTGCTGAAATTTTGTTTTCCCACAATGAATCTCAATGTGAAAGTGTCAAATATCACACATATAGTGCATGTTTGTAATGTTTGTTCATATGCGTAATAAATATTTCTTAAACGCGATCTTATAGTAACAAGCACACGTCCAAGCTAACATGAATGAAAGTGCATAGTTGTGTATAATGTGCATCGAATGTGATCGATCAATGTTGCTGCAACATTGTTTGAAAACGATAAAGTAACATCTGCCATCTGTAGTATTGTATATATAAGTGATTGGCGAGCTGTCAATATTGTACGCGTCCCTTTAAAATCGCAATAATAATTCAGAACTTCCTGTCTGCCATCTGTAGTATTGTATATATAAGTGATTGCCGAGCTGTCAATATTGTATGCGTCCCTTTAAAATCGCAATAATAATTCTGAACTTCCCGTCTGCCATCTGTAGTATTGTATATATAAGTGATTGCCGAGCAGTCAATATTGTATGCGTCCCATTCAAATCTCAATAATACTGAATAACTTCCGGCTGTCATCTGTAGTATTGTATATATAAGTGATTGCCGAGCTGTCAATATTGTATGCGTCCCTTTAAAATCGCAATAATAATTCCGAACTTCCCATCTGCCATCTGTAGTATTGTATATATAAGTGATTGCCGAGCTGTCAATATTGTATGCGTCCCATTCAAATGTCACTAATACTGAATAACTTCCGGCTGTTATCTGTAGTATTATATATATAAGTGATTTGCGATCTGACAATATTTCTTAATTGTCCCATTCAAATCGCCCTAATAATGCTGTTCCAAACTGTTATTTACGTATATGTTGTATTGTAGTATTGAGTGTTAAAGTTCAGAAAGGGGCGGTACAGTCGTGAATCTGTAATGTGTATGGTTGAATCTTCTAATGACGTCATCATATTATTAACCTGCCTATGTAGTTCTGAAATCCTCATTGTGTTGTTGTATTGTGCTACATTGTTATTGTGTGCTGAATAAAATCTATATCTGTGCTTTGTGGTTGCGTGATGGGTGATGCGTGTTATGTACATGTACATATATATTGTGATTGTGTCCCACATATGCTGACTTCTATATAGCGGTCTGGCATTGTTGTTCCTTCCCATAAAGTGACATCTGTAATCTTGTGTAATGATGTTCTTGTTGTACGTAATTCCTAATGGTTTCTGGTGATGGAATCATGATGTTAAAAGTACAGTAAAATCCATATGTTCTGTTTTGTGATTCCTAGAGAGAATGTAATGTGTTTTTCCCCCATCATTTGAATGCACATGTATGAGTGAATGGTAAAAGTAATGTATGTGCATCCATGAGTGATCATGTGTTAAGCCTATGTAGATATGCTGTTGCTGCAAGCATATGAGTTGAATAAATGAAATGCAATAATAAAGGTAAATGAGAGTTGTTTCCCATTGTGTACTGTTTGTGAATCCTGAAAAGTTTAAATCATTTTTGTGTAGGTTTAAATGTGATTTTTTTGCTAAAAAAGTTTGTTACTAGTGATGTTGATTTGTAGTTGATGTAATATAAAAGTATGAAACAATTTAATGCTGTTGTGAATATTCAATAAGTACAATCCATAAGTCCACCATAGGGAAATAGTAATTTCTTGATCTATTTATCATAGCTGGGTCTAACGCAGAAAAGCATGTATTTTTTTCCTATTTCTAGCGCTGGTATTTGGAGTTTTTTTGTCTATGCTATTTGCGTGCGTTAGGGAAATCTGTCTGTCGCGTGCACGAGCACGTCTTCCCCATAGAAGTCAATGGAGGCTCAAAATTTTGGAGAAATTTTTTTCAAAGACTGGTTTTCATCGTAAAGTGAGTGACGTCATGAGCTTGTTTGAAAAAGTAACTAAATCGTGTTCATTTTGTAATAAATAACTTTTTTGTGTATGTAATGTGGTGTATATTGTTTGTATGCATCGATGAGTGTATGTTTGTGATAATCTTATTAGTTAGATGTAGCTATATGAGGGTCTTTTCCCGTGTGTCAATGTAAGTCAATGGGAAAATGGATTTGTGTTGTTTTTTTTCTAACACCCGAGATCTCGCAACTTTGATCCTTTGTATTTTGAAGAAAAATTATTAAATCTGAAAAAGAAATATAGTGTAGTGTTTGTATGAGTGTAAGTGTACTTTGTGTAATATTTGTTTTGTGATTCGTGGAAGTTTATTTTGTCGATAGATGTTAACTACTGGGTTTGAGCTGTCGGTAGAGATTTGTGCGTTAGGTTATTTTTGAGTGTGGGTAACTGAACTCTAAATACCGGAGTCCGTAAAAAACAAGCGTTAGGAGCCTCTAACGCTGGTTTTGACGGCTAATGCCAAACTCTAAAGCTAGGCCTAAGTAATTAATGCAATGTTATAGTATTGTTTAATATAATTATTATATGAAAAATATTGTAAAATGTTTAGAAATGGTTAAATGAATCTGTTTGTTTGTCATGTGGCCCCCCCGATGGACAAAATCTGGTGTTGTGATGCAGGTATTACAGCCAAGAGATGATTGGTTGTTGCAAGGATGCATCTCCTTGAACACATACATTCACAAGGTGAACCAATCAGAAGGGACAAGCACGAAGGGCCACCCATATTTCTCACCTATGATTAAACAATATAAGTTGTAGGCAGGATGAGTAAAAAGGTGGACTGCTGATTTTGTAAACTGACTGAAAACTGTTGCATGGGAGACAGTCAAACTATAAGCAAAGGTGGCCATACTTCTTCTTATCAATTGCAATTACAATTATTTTTATATGAGGTGGGACAAGTCTTGAATATCATCTGGTACAGTATATATATATATATATATATATATATATATATACATATATATGTATATAAAAGGTTAAATATTACAGGTAATTTTTTAAAACAAAAATATATGCATAGTAACTGCAGTTTAAAGTATAGTTGAGAGATTTATAAATAGCATTTTGTATTTTAACTAATATTTCATAGCCTGTGTATTGTTAAAAAAATCCTTGATGCTAAATTGTTTTTTTACTGTGCAAATTTACGGCTAGATTTAGAGTTTTGTCGGTAACCACCGGCGTAGCTAACGCTGGCTTTTTTCTGGCCGCACCTTTTAAATAACTCTG
This sequence comes from Bombina bombina, assembly GCF_027579735.1. Lineage (NCBI taxonomy): Eukaryota > Metazoa > Chordata > Amphibia > Anura > Bombinatoridae > Bombina > Bombina bombina. The sequence continues at coordinate 14,662,825 of NC_069500.1, forward strand.
GTATTGAGAGTCCACAGAATGGCTGCGTTAGGCTCCAAAAAAGGAGCGTACAGGCATATTTAACGCAACTTCAACTCTCGATACCAGAGTTGCTTACAGACGCGGCCAGCTTCAAAAACGTGCTCGTGCACGATTCCCCCATAGGAAACAATGGGGCTGTTTGAGCTGAAAAAAAACCTAACACCTGCAAAAAAGCTGCGTTCAGCTCCTAACGCAGCCCCATTGTTTGCTATGGGGAAACACTTCCTATGTCTGCACCTAACACTCTAACATGTACCCCGAGTCTAAACACCCCTAACCTTACACTTATTAACCCCTATTCTGCCGCCCCCGCTATCGCTGACCCCTGCATATTATTATTAACCCCTAATCTGCCACTCCGTAAACCGCCGCTTAATTATCCCTATGTACCCCTAATCTGCTTTCCCTAACACCGCCGACCCCTATATTATATTTTTTAACCCCTAATCTGCCCCCCACAACATCGCCTCCACCTGCCTACACTTATTAACCCCTAATCTGCCGACCGGACCGCACCGCTATTATAATAAAGTTATTAACCCCTAATCCGCCTCACTAACCCTAAAATAAATAGTATTAACCCCTAATCTGCCCTCCCTAACATCGCCGACACCTAACTTCAAACATTAACCCCTAATCTGCCGACTGGGGCTCACCGCTATTCTAATAAATGTATTAACCCCTAAAGCTAAGTCTAACCCTAACACTAACACCCCCCTAACTTAAATATAATTTAAATCTAAAAAAATTAATTAACTCTTATTAAATAAATTATTCCTATTTAAAGCTAAATACTTACCTGTAAAATAAACCCTAATATAGCTACAATATAAATTATAATTATATTATAGCTATTTTAGGATTTATATTTATTTTACAGGTAACTCTGTATTTATTTTAACCAGGTACAATAGCTGTTAAATAGTTAAGAACTATTTAATAGCTAAAATAGTTAAAATAATTACAAAATTACCTGTAAAATAAATCCTAACCTAAGTTACAATTAAACCTAACACTACACTATCAATAAATAAATTAAATAAAATACCTATAATTATCTACAATTAAACCTAACACTACACTATCAATAAATAAATTAAATACAATTCCTACAAATAAATACAATTAAATAAACTAACTAAAGTACAAAAAATAAAAAAGAACTAAGTTACAAAAAATAAAAAAATATTTACAAACATTAGAAAAATATTACAACAATTTTAAACTAATTACACCTACTCTAAGCCCCCTAATAAAATAATAAAGCCCCCCAAAATAAAAAAAATGCCCTACCCTATTCTAAATTACAAAAGTTCAAAGGTCTTTTACCTTACCAGCCCTGAACAGGGTCCTTTGCGGGGCATGCCCCAAGAAATTCAGCTCTTTTGCCTGTAAAAAAAAACATACAATACCCCCCCCCGAAAATATTACAACCCACCACCCACATACCCCTAATCTAACCCAAACCCCCCTTAAATAAACCTAACACTAAGCCCCTGAAGATCTTCCTACCTTGTCTTCACCTCACCGGGTATCACACCGATCCGTCCTGGCTCCGATATCTTCATCCAACCCAAGAGGGGGCTAGACATCCATCATCCGATGGCTGAAGAAGTCCAGAAGAGGGTCCAAAGTCTTCATCCTATCCGGGAAGAAGAGTAGATCCGGACCGGCAACCATCTTCTTCCAAGCGGCATCTTCTATCTTCATCCGATGAGGGCCGGCTCCATCTTGAAGACCTCCATCGCGGATCCATCCATCAGCCAATCAGAATTTTCCTACCTTAATTCCGATTGGCTGATAGAATCCTATCAGCCAATCGGAATTCGAGGGACGCCATCTTGGATGACGTCCCTTAAAGGAACTGTCATTCGTCAGGAAGTCGTCGGAGAAGAAGGATGGATCCGCGATGGAGGTCTTCAAGATGGAGCCGGTCCTCATCGGATGAAGATAGAAGATGCCGCTTGGAAGAAGATGGTTGCCGGTCCGGATCTACTTTTTCTAATGTTTGTAAATATTTTATTATTTTTTGTAACTTAGTTCTTTTTTATTTTTTGTACTTTAGTTAGTTTATTTCATTGTATTTATTTGTAGGAATTGTATTTAATTTATTTATTGATAGTGTAGTGTTAGGTTTAATTGTAGATAATTATAGGTATTTAATTTAATTTATTTATTGATAGTGTAGTGTTAGGTTTAATTGTAACTTAGGTTAGGATTTATTTTATAGGTAATTTTGTAATTATTGTAACTATTTTAGCTATTAAATAGTTCTTAACTATTTAATAGCTATTGTACCTGGTTAAAATAAATAAAAAGTTACCTGTAAAATAAATATAAATCCTAAAATAGCTATAATATAATTATAATTTATATTTTAGCTATATTAGGGTTTATTTTACAGGTAAGTATTTAGCTTTAAATAGGAATAATTTATTTAATAAGAGTTCATTTATTTCTTTAGATTTAAATTATATTTAATTTAGGGGGGTGTTAGTGTTAGGGTTAGACTTAGCTTTAGGGTTTAATCCATTTATTACAGTAGCGGCGAGATTAGGTCGGCAGATTAGGGGTTAATAATTGAAGTTAGGTGTCGGTGATGTTAGGGAGGGCAGATTAGGGGTTAATACTATTTATTATAGGGTTTTTGAGGCGGGAGTGAGGGAGATTAGGGGTTAATAACTTTATTATAGTAGCGGTGCGGTCCGCTCGGCAGATTAGGGGTTAATAAATGTAGGCAGGTGGAGGCGACGTTGAGGGGGGCAGATTAGGGGTTAATAAATATAATATAGGGGTCGGCGGTGTTAGGGGCAGCAGATTAGGGGTACATAGCTATAATGTAGTGGCGGCTCTTTGCGGTCGGCAGATTAGGGGTTAATTATTGTAGGTAGCTGGCGGCGACATTGTGGGGGGCAGGTTAGGAGTTAATAAATATAATATAGGGGTCGGCGGTGTTAGGGGCAGCAGATTAGGGGTACATAAGTATAACGTAGGTGGCGGTTGGCAGATTAGGGGTTAAAAAAATGTAATCGAGTGGCGCCGATGTGGGGGGACCTCGGTTTATGGGTACATAGGTAGTTTATGGGTGTTAGTGTACTTTAGAGCACAGTAGTTAAGAGCTTTATGAACCGGCGTTAGCCCAGAAAGCTCTTAACTACTGACTTTTTTCTGCGGCTGGAGTTTTGTCGTTAGATTTCTAATGCTCACTTCAGACACGACTCTAAATACCGGAGTTAGAAAGATCCCATTGAAAAGATAGGATACGCAATTGACGTAAGGGGATCTGCGGTATGGAAAAGTCGCGGATGAAAAGTGAGCGTTAGACCCTTTCCTGACTGACTCCAAATACCGGCGGTAGCCTAAATCCAGCGTTAGGAGCCTCTAACGCTGGTTTTCACGGCTACCGCCAAACTCTAAATCTAGGCCTTAGAGTTATAATTCAGAGTTTGGCTATTGGCACAAATAATATATACAATTTCTGATGTTTTAATAGAAGTGTATATTGTTCTATTGTTTAAATTAGCACTGTAAATTGTATTCCTGAATATTAGTAGCTGCTATCTTAAGTCTTATTGTGATATTTTAAATGCAACTCTGACTGAAAGGCTGCTGTGAGTAAGGCTAATTTTAAGGGTAGACTTTTATGAATTTTGCATAGCATATTTGAATAGTTTTTAAACGTGTACAATATTGACTCATATTCTGATTCTAACAAATATATATATTTCAATGTGTTCATAGACATTTACTATTAATAAAGAGTTCAGGTATTTATATTAATTGTATTGTATTAGTATATGCATATTTGATTGTGGGTTTAGTTTAAAGAAAGATTGTTAAATATATTCAGTTATATCCCTGCCATATTATTTGGAGAGTACTGCTAAGTTTCTTATAAATATACTGACATATTATATGGAGGCATTGCGAGAGATATTATAAATATTTATCATATTGATATAATATATTTGTGGTAAATAGAAATTATTATAGAAGAGAAGGAATTTCATATTTCAAAATTAATATTTTGAAAATATAGTTTTTTTTTTTAATTGAAATATTGATTTTCATGTTCAAGATTGATATTAATATTTTGAAATATTATTAAAAATTAAATTTTGAAAAATTAATAAAAATATAAATTTTTCATATTTCAAAATTAATTAAAAATATAAATTTTTCATATTTCAAAATTCATAAAAATATAAATGTTTTCATATTTCAAAATTCATAAAAATATTGATTTTTAATATTTCAAAATTCATAAAAATATTGTTTTTTCATATTTCAAAATTAATAAAAATATTATTTTTTTCATATTTCAAAATGAATATTGATATTTTGAAAATATATATATATATTTTTCCCTCTCTCTTACTGGTCAAAATTGTATTAGCGTTTTTATCTTATTAAGTACAACACTAAAATAACGATGTCTTCAGCTAAAAGTAATGCTAGCGTTTCTGCACATGATGAAATTGTACCCTCCCCAAGATTCTCTGTCCATGAAGTGGTTCAGGAAAAAAGTCTCAAATTAGAAGCCATGAACCACATCAGGACTAGACTTGATGTTGGGGATGATGTCTCCATGTATATTAAGAGGTGTAAAGATAAGGCCAAAGATTTAGTTAGAGATATGTGGTTTGAAGATGGGGAATGTAGTGCAACTCAAAGCCCCATCGAGTTCCTTTCTATACTGAAAAGTGCATACAGTATGGCTGAAGATAATCCCATATTTGAATGCTCAGAGTTTGTGAATCTATTTTTTTGAAGCACTGCCCGCACCCATCAAAATTAACTTAGCTAGAGATTTTGATGAGAACTGCTCATTGGAATGGCTGATCAAAGAGAGTACAAAGTTATACTCTATTCAGCAGTCCAGTGACTAAAAGGGAGAAAAAGCCCAATCCTAAAATAGTGGCCGAAACTAGGGTGTCACCTAGCCCCCTAAATTTGGAGTCTAAAAAGAAAACCTACGCGGAAGTGGCCAGAGAAAACAGGCCATCTCCACAGAGGTTTAACTCTACCCCTCCCCCAACACGGGCTGAGGCGCAGAGAGACTATAGCCAAAGCGGGGGACATACTCAGGCGAATAATTACTCCCAAAGAGAATACCCACAGAATAATTGGTACCCACGCAAAGGTATATACAATAGATGGCGAAGATATTCTCAGGATAACCAGACATCCCAAGTAAATAATGCTCCCCAAAATACTAATTCTGAGCAAGCTAAACCCCAGGGGCAACCATGCCAGGATAGAAATAGCGACTCTGATTCTGAGGGGAACCAATGGTCCAAGAATCATTATTATGGGGCATCAAGAGATAGGCCCAGGAGTAGAGGTAACTTGTACAATCAAGTAAATCAGCTTAGTACCCAGCTAATTTGGTTGAGTGAACAAGTCGCTAATATGAGTCAAAAACTTACGGCTCAGCAACCGAACAACACTTTTTTAGGGGTACAGCCAGTGGCCAGCAGTGGGCCACAGGCACAGTCATAGACACTGCAGTATCACCTGAAAGGGAGGGGAGAGATATACAAAATAATATGATAACTGTCAAAAATGGTACTAATCATGTTCTCTCCCCACAGACTGGAAACGGACGATTTAGCAGTGATGACGAGCAACCTCGGCCTGAAAGCATTAACAAAATTTTTCCTTTACAGTGTTTTCTTAACCATATTTCCACAGATGCCGTACACAAGAATCCGGCCGACCCTGTCAAAGAGGGGACTGGTAGGTATGAAGTTTCTTCTGCATCAGAAAATATGGCGGATTCAGTTAACACGTGGCGAAGCCCACAAATGTATGATAATGCCAATTTTATGTGTGAAATGGTAGAAACTGCAGGGAGATATTATGTATTAGCTGAGCTGCAAGATTCAGTCTCCAACCCTATCATGGGATTAATTGATACTGGATCCCAGGCAACTATCTTATCCCACAGGTACTACACACAGCTAAATGAGCTAACACCCCACAAACCTAAAATAAAAGAATTTGATGGTTCTCTAATAGGTGTTGGGGGTGATTCTCTAAAAGTCTACGGTACGGCCTGGTTAAAATTTAAATTCGGGAACAGGGTCATAAGACACCCTTTCATTATAGTGGATCTGATCGTTTAATTATTGGTAGTGATCTCCTGAAGTGATTAAGCACCATAATTGATTGCATAAATAATGTAATTTGGTCATAAGTTAAAAGGCCTATCAAGTATGAGAAATCTGGTATATCTCGCCCCCGACATAACTGTCATGTGGTGGAAGAGAAACCAGATGCTGTGGAGATTCATTTCAGGAATAACTCTGTACCTGAAATCACTATTTTACAAATAGATGATCAGACTCCTTTAAGTGGCTCTGATGGTAGTACTTTTAAAATTTCGCCTGGAAAGATAGTGAATATTTCCTTAGACGGTGATGTATTAACCATATCTCTCCACATGGGGGATCATAAAATCCCTAAAGGGGGAGGTCACGCTCAATACCTCGCAGGGATTGAGAGAGTTAAAGAGGATCTATTTATCCCTATACAAGTGCATGACCTTGGTACAACAAAATATGCCAAATTGAACTTAAAACAGGAAGCTAGCTATATAAGCGAAGGCTTGTTAGCACAGATAGCTGAACCTAAAGTGATTAAATATCTTTCTCCCCAAGACCACTGTATCCACAACCTGGATAACAGGTTTGAAAGCTATAACATCACAGCTAAATGCTTATTATCTGTATCTATAGGTAATAAATCAGTGAAGCACCTGTTTTTAGTTTTAAATACTCCCCATAATCAAATATACATTGGCAATGATATCTTACATAGATATGCCATACAAATAGATTTGATTAACTTTTGCCTCTGGAGCAGGTTAAAGGGGGACCCTGAAGTATTTCAGGATGAAAGTGCAGCCCTGAAATGAAACACGCAATTACCATATGCTGTAAATATGCAGGTGTCTAACAATGTTATAATTCCTGCTGGGGCTGATAAATTCCTTTTACCCTTACAGGTAAAGAGAGGTCAAAAATTAAAACCTTCTGAAACACTAATTTGCCTCTCCCATAGAATACAAAATCTGGGTGTCACAGTGACCTATACTCCTATGATAAATATTGGAACTATTCCAATACATGTTATTGTGCATAACATGACCCCACAGGATATAAACTTATCCAAGGGGACTACCATAGGATATGCACTGGAATCAAGTTATTACACTTTTGGATTCCAGAATAATGTATTTGGGCTAATAACTGAAGGATACTTAACTGAAGAACAATTAATAGAACAATCCTTTACATCTATGCCAGAGGGTCTATTTAATATTCAGTCTATACATCCCTTCAGCTCAGAGGAAGGCATCTGTAAAATTGAAGAAGCCTCTCTAGTGTTTGATCAGCCGATCAAACAGCAAGATTACCCCAATACCCAGAGTCATGGGGGCAATGTAAATTATAATCAAGGGGATCTCACCTCTAGGTTGGAAGAAGCCTATGAAATATGACAGCATGAAATCTTTCCAGGATTTCAGCAAATAGTGGAAGAGCAATTATCCTTAGCTAATGGCTGTTCCAGTGATGATGAACGCAAACTGCTGCGAGAACTTCTGTTGGAGTACAAGGATATTTTTGCTAGGGATTCTTACGACTGTGGTACTACAGACTTGCACATTGCAAGAATACAAACAGATCCCAATGCACCACCTGTATTTGTTAAACAATACAGACTTAATTTAGCCTCATATGATTCTCTTGCAGAAATCATAAGGAACTTGGAAGAAAGAGGTATTATCAGACAGGTGCACAGCTCTTAAAACAATCCTATTCTAGGTGTTCTCAAGCCCAATGGACAATGGTGTTTGTGTGCTGATTTAAGACAGCTAAACAAATGAGTGTACATGTCTGGCTGGCCTTTACCATACATTGACCAATGCCTAGCACAGATGCATGGATCCAAAATATTCACTGCCATTGATTGTGCACAGGGATATTGGACCATAAAAGTACATGAGGAGGACCAGTATAAGCTGGCATTCTCATTCAAAAAGGTCCAATATGCATTTCAGAGACTCCCTTTTGGATACATAAATTCTGGACATGAGTTTGCTGTATTCATGCATAAGGCTATGCCTGATGCATTGGAAAGGGGGACCTTATCTTATGTTGATGATGTTTTAATCAAAAGCACAGACTTTGAAAAACACATCGCAGAGCTTAAACACGTCCTCAACCAACTTAAAAGGGCAGGTGTCAAATTATCCCTACAAAAAGCTCAATGGTGCCACACTTGTGTAATCTTCTTGGGACATGAAGTTACTTCTGAAGGGCTAAATCCTCAGAAGAAAAAGGTGGAAGCTATAGTAAATTCTAAAAACCCAACTAACTTAAAGGAATTGAGATCATTCCTGGGTATGACAAATTATTCTCACAAATTCATTGATAATTATGCAGAATTAGCTAATCCACTACTACTTCTTCTAAAGAAGGATGTGAAATGGCACTGGAGTGAGTCTCAAGAGACAGCCATCAAAGAGCTGAAGAGAAAACTCACACAAGCACCTTGCTTAGCGTACCCTGAAGGTGGTAAACCTTTCTTAGAAACAGGTTACACATATGTAAGCATGAGTGCTGTGTTATACCAAAAGCATGATAATTTAAGCAAAGCCATTGCATATGCGAGCAAAACTCTATCCCCAGTAGAAATACAATTTAGCAATTACAAAAAAGCCCTCTTATCTACTGTATGGACTCTACAAAATTTCCGCAGCTATATACAGGGCGAGAAAATTATTGTAGAAACGGCCCACCAGCCTTTGCTATATTTGCAAGGTGAGAGAATAAGAGATGGGAATTTGTCTAATAGCCGCATAACAGCGTGGACTCTTTCCTTACAAGGCTGGCCTTTAGAAATCCGCTACAAGCAGAATAAAAGAATCCAGTCGCACAGGGGCTTGCTGAGCTCCATGACTGTACTGCTAAGGATCCTGGGGAAGAATTATCAGAAGATGATTTTCTGGAGGAACAATTGCTTTCCCCATATAAAATGTACAATGAGGACCATTGTCAAACATTACCTAGGGTATACATTGATGGTTGTTGTTACCATGCCACTATTAATAATGAGCGCAGATTAGTCGCTGGCATTGGTATAACTTGGGCAAGTGGATTCCCAAATATATCTATAGGTTTCAACATTGGACCAAGATCCAGTCAAGTTGCAGAACTAACTGCTGTTCTAAAAACCATTGAAATGGCTATTGAGCATGGTATTCATGAATTTGTGATCATAACTGACTCAAATTATGTGCGTGACAGTTTTGTTGAATACCTGCCAACTTGGAAAAGAAATGGCATGCAGAAAAGAAATAACAAACCAGTCAAGCATGGCAAGTTGTACTGCGAGATTGCTAATCTGGTGGTATCCAATGATTTAACCATACACTGGAAAAAGACCAAGGGTCATTTCAGGGTTCTAGGCCCAGATAAGGAAGACAATGATCTGGCGGATTTATTAGCCAAGCAAGGAGCCATAACTGGAGAACTCCTTAATATTGACCACTTAATGGGTGCAATTCAGGTAGAAGCCATTACCAGAAACCAGGCAAAACAACAGAGTGAGCCTAACTTGGTACAATGGAGTCAGGATTCTCCTAGTGAGGACCTGATCACTAGTCAAAAAAGAAGAACCCATTGTAGGCACCATCTATAAACACATAGAAGATCCTGAAGATAACCCCATATCAAAAGATGATTGTATTGGCAAAGAAGATCTTAGAATCTTAATAAAATCCAGATCACGATTCAAGTTACAGGATGGTTTGTTAATTAGAACCTCCAATACTGGCATCCAACAATGGGTAGTACCCACCAAGTTCAGAGGTCTACTGCTTCAACATGCCCATGATGCTCCCACATCTGGTCATCGTGGTGCCAAACTCACGTATGAAATATTGCGTGATTATGCCTTTTGGCCACACATGTTGAAAGATGTTCAAACCTACTGTCAAGGGTATCTAATCTGTCCACAGTTCCAACCCACTGCGCCAACGCATAGAGCGCCATTGCAGAAAAGGGGGATGGTAATGCCATGGTCAGATATACAAATTGATTTTATTGGTCCAGTAACAAGGTCATCAAGAGGTAACAAATACATGTTAACAGTGACATGCCTGTTCACTAAATGGGTAGAGTGCATCAGTGCACCTAACAATAGTGCTGAAACATGCGCAGCATTGCTCATCAACCACGTGTTTTCCAGATTTGGTCTACCCCAAAGAATCGAATCCGATCGGGGAACCCACTTCACTAGCGAAGTAATGACCAAAATGTGGAAAATACTAGGGGTAAAAAGAAAGCTCCATATTGCTTATAGAGCTGCCTCAAGTGGCGGTGTAGAGAGTTACAACCAGCCCATTGTTAAAATCCTAAAAAAGTTTATAAGTGAAACGGGTAAATGCTGGGATGTAAAACAACCTCTACTCTTAATGGCATTAAGAGCAACTCCAAGTAGTGCTACCAAGATGTCATCTTTTGAACTGATGACTGGTAGAAGAATGGTTCTACCTCAGCATCTACTGTACCGTACATCATATCAAAACTTGATAAACTCTACCAATACACATCAATATATGGAGAACCTAAGAAAGCACCTGCAATATGCCTTTGCATTTGCTCAAAGGAATTTAGAGAAAGCTGCAACTGCCGCTAAAACCTATTATGATCTCAAAACATCCAAAAAGGAATGCAAAATAAATGATAAATTTTATCTTTAGAACTTTGGAAGAGATCAGGTTAGGGAGAAGAAATTTCTTCCATCATGGAAAGGTCCTTTTGTCATTACCGACAAAATATCTCCAGTGGCCTATAAAATACGGATCTCCAAAAATGAAAGTTTCATAGATAAATGGGTCCATATCAATCAATTGCGAGTGTGTCATCCTGGGTCCCAACTACAAGTCATAGAGGGAGAATGAAGTGTTATATCCCCAAATGCACTAAAGACATACTGTAGTTTAAAGATGCCTAGCTGATAAGCATGAAGGCTCAAAAATGACGGACTCTCTACATAGAAGACTCTCTATGATGCGTACGGTCAACATCCTTTACAAATACCATTGACTTTAAGCCAATTTAAATACATGTGTCCTACGTCTATTTAAAATTGGAAGGGGGATTTATGTCAAGGTATAAGTAAAGATATATACAGGGAGTGCAGAATTATTAGGCAAGTTGAATTTTGAGGATTAATTTTATTATTGAACAACAACCATGTTCTCAATGAACCCAAAAAACTCATTAATATCAAAGCTGAATATTTTTGGAAGTAGTTTTTAGTTTGTTTTTAGTTTTAGCTATTTTAGGGGGATATCTGTGTGTGCAGGTGACTATTACTGTGCATAATTATTAGGCAACTTAACAAAAAACAAATATATACCCATTTCAATTATTTATTTTTACCAGTGAAACCAATATAACATCTCAACATTCACAAATATACATTTCTGACATTCAAAAACAAAACAAAAACAAATCAGTGACCAATATAGCCACCTTTCTTTGCAAGGACACTCAAAAGCCTGCCATCCATGGATTCTGTCAGTGTTTTGATCTGTTCACCATCAACATTGCGTGCAGCAGCAACCACAGCCTCCCAGACACAGTTCAGAGAGGTGTACTGTTTTCCCTCCTTGTAAATCTCACATTTGATGATGGACCACAGGTTCTCAATGGGGTTCAGATCAGGTGAACAAGGAGGCCATGTCATTAGATTTTCTTCTTTTATACCCTTTCTTGCCAGCCACGCTGTGGAGTACTTGGACGCGTGTGATGGAGCATTGTCCTGCATGAAAATCATGTTTTTCTTGAAGGATGCAGACTTCTTCCTGTACCACTGCTTGAAGAAGGTGTCTTCCAGAAACTGGCAGTAGGACTGGGAGTTGAGCTTGACTCCATCCTCAAAGCAAAAAGGCCCCACAAGCTCATCTTTGATGATACCAGCCCAAACCAGTACTCCACCTCCACCTTGCTGGCATCTGAGTTGGACTGGAGCTCTCTGCCCTTTACCAATCCAGCCACGGGCCCATCCATCTGGCCCATCAAGACTCACTCTCATTTCATCAGTCCATAAAACCTTAGAAAAATCAGTCTTGAGATATTTCTTGGCCCAGTCTTGACGTTTCAGCTTGTGTGTCTTGTTCAGTGCTGGTCGTCTTTCAGCCTTTCTTACCTTGGCCATGTCTCTGAGTATTGCACACCTTGTGCTTTTGGGCACTCCAGTGATGTTGCAGCTTTGAAATATGGCCAAACTGGTGGCAAGTGGCATCTTGGCAGCTGCACGCTTGACTTTTCTCAGTTCATGGACAGTTATTTTGTGCCTTGGTTTTTCCACACGCTTCTTGCGACCCTGTTGACTATTTTGAATGAAACGCATGATTGTTAGATGATCACGCTTCAGAAGCTTTGCAATTTTAAGAGTGCTGCATCCCTCTGCAAGATATCTCACTATTTTTTACTTTTCTGAGCCTGTAAAGTCCTTCTTTTGACCCATTTTGCCAAAGGAAAGGAAGTTGCCTAATAATTATGCACACCTGATATAGGGTGTTGATGTCATTAGACCACACCCCTTCTCATTACAGAGATGCACATCACCTAATATGCTTAATTGGTAATAGGCTTTCGAGCCTATACAGCTTGGAGTAAGACAACATGCATAAAGAGGATGATGTGGTCAAAATACTCATTTGCCTAATAATTCTGCACTCCCTGTATATATATATATATATATATATATATATATATATATATATATATATAAATATATATCATATATTTGGCTAGTCAGTAGCAAATAATTCATTCATTCAGAAAAATTGACTTCACTCATGTTCAGTTTCCCCCCCCCCCCCATTTAGTATGCAAAGTTATTCTAAACACACAAGTGAGGACAATAAAACATTTGTTTTATTTAACTTTAACAGCCATTTCAAGAGACCATAAGTTTTACTACCTGGAAATGTGTGATAGACTTCCTACAACGTTGCCTATAAGTCTGATCTAGGTGATATGTTTTGTGAAAAAGTAACCATTTGCATTTCACATGCAAATTGACCCCATGCTATTTAAGTGGGGCAAGGAAAACTTGGCCACCAAAGACATATGTTATAATATACTACTTAAATTAAATATATATATATATATATATATATATATATATATATATATTTCCTTTATACAGCCTGAAAATTTAAATGACTATATAACAGTTTATGATCTGCTGGATTTTATATAATTTTGAACACTACATAGAAATGAATATATATATATGGGAAATGGATTAAAATTTTGTAATAGATTAAATGGCAATTACAATAAACCCATTGTTAAAAAACAGCATAGCAATTAATACATGTGTGTGTGTGTGTGTGTGTATATATATATATATATATATATATATATATATATATATATATATTCAGACAACATATTATATTAAATAAATAATTGCTGTATTGAATATGAACTACATTGACAATATTGCAAATAGACATATGAATGCTTAAATCATTTCTAACAATTATTTCTATTTTTATTGCAGGCAACCATTGGTCATAGACATCAATTTATATATTCAGAATTTGTTAGAAATGTGAAACATGCTGTATTTGCATAAATGCAATATCAGGATTTTAAATGCTATCAATGTGGAATAATTAGCAGTATAATTACTTTAATAGAATATAATGTTAAAGACACATGATGTTTCATATTAAAATGATCAGAAAATTCACATGATGCTATCCTGCCTAGAATTAAGATTGTAAGTAATTAATGCAATGTTATAGTATTGTTTAATATATATATATATATATATATATATATATATATATATATATATATATATATATATATATATATAAAAAGGTTAAATATTACAGGTAATGGCAGGTAATTACAGGTAATTTACAGGTAAAATATATGCATAGTAACTGCAATTTAAAGTAAAGTTGAGAGATTTATAAAGAGCAGTTTGTGTTTTAACTAATATTCCATAGCCTGTGTATTGTTAAACAAATCCTTGATGTTAAATTGTTTTATCTGTGCAGATATCATATTAAAATAATCTGAAAATTCACATGGTCCTATCCTGCCTGGAATTTGGATTGTAAGTAATTAATGCAATGTTATAGTATTGTTTAATATAATCATTATATGAAAAATATTTTAAAATGTTTAGAAATGGTTAAATGAATCTATTTGTTTGTCATGTGGCCCCCCGATGGACAAAATCTGGTGTTGTGATGCAGGTATTACAGCCAAGAGATAATTGGTTGTTGCAAGGATGCATCTCCTTGACAACATACATTCACAAGGTGAACCAATCAGAAGGGACAAGCACGAAGGGCCGCCCATATTTCTCACCTATGATTAAACAATATAAGTTGTTGGCAGGATGAGTAAAAAGGTGGACTGCTGATTTTGTAAACTGACTGAAAACTGTTGCATGGGAGACAGTCAAACTATAAGTAAAGTGGGCCATACTTCTTTTTATCAATTGCAATTACAATTATTTTTATATGAGGTGGGACAAGTCTTGAAGCTGAATATCATCTGGTAAAGTATATATATATATATATATATATATATATATATATATATATATATATATATATATATATATATATATATATATATATATATATATAAAAGGTTAAATATTACAGGTAATATTTTAAAACAAAAATATATGCATAGTAACTGCAGTTTAAAGTATAGTTGACAGATTTATAAAGAGCAGTTTGTATTTTAACTAATATTTCATAGCCTGTGTATTGTTAAACAAATCCTTGATGCTAAATTGTTTTATCTGTGCAAATATACGGCTAGATTTAGAGTTTGGCGCCCAAAGGGGTGCGTTAGCTACGCATGCTTTTTTTCCCCCGCACCTTTTAAATACCGCTGGTATTTAGAGTTCACAGAATGGCTGGGTTTTCAGTGCGTTAGGCTCCAAAAAGGGAGCGTAGAGCATAATTTAACGCCACTGCAACTCTAGATACCAGCGGTGCTTCTGGACGCGGCCAGCTTCAAAAATGTGCTTGTGCATGATTCCCCCATAGAAAACAATGGGGCAGTTTGAGCTGAAAAAAAACCTAACACCTGCAAAAAAGTAGCGTTCAGCTCCTAACGCAGCCCCATTGTTTTCTATGGGGAAACACTTCCTACGTCTGCACCAAACACTCTAACATGTACCCCGAGTCTAAACACCCCTAACCTTACACTTATTAACCCCTATTCTGCAGCCCCCACTATCGCTGACCCCTGCATATTTTTTTAACCCCATATCTGCCGCTCCGTAAACCGCCGCTACCTACATTATCCCTATGTACCCCTAATCTGCTGCCCCTAACACCGCCGACCCCTATATTATATTTATTAACCCCTAATCTGC
Organism: Bombina bombina; assembly: GCF_027579735.1. Taxonomy (NCBI): domain Eukaryota; kingdom Metazoa; phylum Chordata; class Amphibia; order Anura; family Bombinatoridae; genus Bombina; species Bombina bombina. The sequence continues at coordinate 14,678,290 of NC_069500.1, forward strand.
CCCCCACAACGTAGCCTCCACCTGCCTACACTTATTAACCCCTAATCTGCCGAGCGGACCACACCGCTACTATAATAAAGTTATTAACCCCTAATCCGCCTCACTCCCGCCTCAATAACCCTATAATAAATACAGGGAGTGCAGAATTATTAGGCAAATTAGTATTTTGACCACATCATCCTCTTTATGCATGTTGTCTTACTCCAAGCTGTATAGGCTCGAAAGCCTACTACCAATTAAGCATATTAGGTGATGTGCATCTCTGTAATGAGAAGGGGTGTGGTCTAATGACATCAACACCCTATATCAGGTGTGCATAATTATTAGGCAACTTCCTTTCCTTTGGCAAAATGGGTCAAAAGAAGGACTTGACAGGCTCAGAAAAGTCAAAAATAGTGCGATATCTTGCAGAGGGATGCAGCACTCTTAAAATTGCAAAGCTTCTGAAGCGTGATCATCGAACAATCAAGCGTTTCATTCAAAATAGTCAACAGGGTCGCAAGAAGCGTGTGGAAAAACCAAGGCGCAAAATAACTGCCCATGAACTGAGAAAAGTCAAGCGTGCAGCTGCCAAGATGCCACTTGCCACCAGTTTGGCCATATTTCAGAGCTGCAACATCACTGGAGTGCCCAAAAGCACAAGGTGTGCAATACTCAGAGACATGGCCAAGGTAAGAAAGACTGAAAGACGACCACCACTGAACAAGACACACAAGCTGAAACGTCAAGACTGGGCCAAGAAATATCTCAAGACTGATTTTTCTAAGGTTTTATGGACTGATGAAATGAGAGTGAGTCTTGATGGGCCAGATGGATGGGCCCGTGGCTGGATTGGTAAAGGGCAGAGAGCTCCAGTCCGACTCAGACGCCAGCAAGGTGGAGGTGGAGTACTGGTTTGGGCTGGCATCATCAAAGATGAGCTTGTGGGGCATTTTCGGGTTGAGGATGGAGTCAAGCTCAACTCACAGTCCTACTGCCAGTTTCTGGAAGACACCTTCTTCAAGCAGTGGTACAGGAAGAAGTCTGCATCCTTCAAGAAAAACATGATTTTCATGCAGGACAATGCTCCATCACACGCGTCCAAGTACTCCACAGCATGGCTGGCAAGAAAGGGTATAAAAGAAAAAAATCTAATGACATGGCCTCCTTGTTCACCTGATCTGAACCCCATTGAGAACCTGTGGTCCAACATCAAATGTGAGATTTACAGGTTTTATGGAATGATGAAATGAGAGTGAATCTTGATGGGCCAGATGGATGGGCCCGCGGCTGGATTGGTAAAGGGCAGAGAGCTCCAGTCCGACTCAGACGCCAGCAAGGTGGAGGTGGAGTACTGGTTTGGGCTGGCATCATCAAAGATGAGCTTGTGGGGCCTTTTCGGGTTGAGGATGGAGTCAAGCTCAACTCCCAGTCCTACTGCCAGTTTCTGGAAGACACCTTCTTCAAGCAGTGGTAAAGGAAGAAGTCTGCATCCTTCAAGAAAAACATGATTTTCATGCAGGACAATGCTCCATCACACGCGTCCAAGTACTCCACAGCGTGGCTGACAAGAAAGGGTATAAAAGAAAAAAATCTAATGACATGGCCTCCTTGTTCACCTGATCTGAACCCCATTGAGAACCTGTGGTCCATCATCAAATGTGAGATTTACAAGGAGGGAAAACAGTACACCTCTCTGAACAGTGTCTGGGAGGCTGTGGTTGCTGCTGCACGCAATGTTGATGGTGAACAGATCAAAACACTGACAGAATCCATGGATGGCAGGCTTTTGAGTGTCCTTGCAAAGAAAGGTGGCTATATTGGTCACTGATTTGTTTTTGTTTTGTTTTTGAATGTCAGAAATGTATATTTGTGAATGTTGAGATGTTATATTGGTTTCACTGGGGGTAAAAATAAATAATTGAAATGGGTATATATTTGTTTTTTGTTAAGTTGCCTAATAATTATGCACAGTAATAGTCACCTGCACACACAGATATCCCCCTAAAATAGCTAAAACTAAAAACAAACTAAAAACTACTTCCAAAAATATTCAGCTTTGATATTAATGAGTTTTTGGGTTCATTGAGAACATGGTTGTTTTTCAATAATAAAATTAATCCTCAAAAATACAACTTGCCTAATAATTCTGCACTCCCTGTAGTATTAACCCCTAATCTGCCGACCGAATCTCGCCGCTACTGTAATAAATGGATTAACCCCTAAAGCTAAGTCTAACCCTAACACTAACACCCCCCTAAGTTAAATATAATTTTTATTTAACGAAATAAATTAACTCTTATTAAATAAATTATTCCTATTTAAAGCTAAATACTTACCTGTAAAATAAACCCTAATATAGCTACAATATAAATTATAATTTTATTATAGCTATTTTAAGATTAATATTTATTTTATAGGCAACTTTGTATTTATTTTAACCAGGTACAATAGCTATTAAATAAATAAGAACTATTTCATAGCTAAAATAGTATTAAAAAATAATTACAAAATTACCTGTAAAATAAATCCTAACCTAAGTTACAATTAAACCTAACACTACACTATCAATAAATGAATTAAATACAATACCTACAATTATCTACAATTAAACCTAACACTACACTATCAATAAATGAATTAAATAAAATACCTACAATTATCTACAATTAAACCTAACACTACACTATCAATAAATTAATTAAATAAAATACCTACAAATAAATACAATTAAACCTAACACTACAGCCCGAGGATGGACGTCACTCTTCAGCCCCCCGCTTGGGCTTGGATCAAGACTTCGGATCCTCTTCTGGACAGATCGGGACCCGGTGAGGTGAAGACAAGGTAGGGAGATCTTCAGGGGCTTAGTGTTAGGTTTATTTAAGGGAGGTTTGGGTTATATTAGGGGTATGTGGGAGGTGGGTTGTAATGTTGGGGGGGGTATTGTATGTTTTTTTTTACAGGCAAAAGAGCTGAATTATTTGGGGCATGCCCCACAAATGGCTCTTTTCAGGGCTGGTAAGGTAAAAGAGCTTTGAACTTTTTTAATTTAGAATAGGGTAGGGCATTTTTTTTATTTTGGGGGGCTTTGTTATTTTTTTAGGGGGCTTAGAGTAGGTGTAATTAGTTTAAAATTGTTGTAATATTTTTCTAATGTTTTTAATCTTTTTTATTTTTTGTACTTTAGTTAGTTTATTTCATTGTAGTTATTTGTAGGTATTGTATTTAATTAATTTATTGATAGTGTAGTGTTAGGTTTAATTGTAGATAATTGTAGGTAGTTTATTTAATTTATTTATTGATAGTGTAGTGTTAGGTTCAATTGTAACTTAGGTTAGGATTTATTTTACAGGTAATTTTGTAATTATTTTAACTATTTTAGCTATTAAATAGTTCTTAACTATTTAATAGCTATTGTACCTGGTTAAAATAAATACAAAGTGTCCTGTAAAATAAATATTAATCCTAAAATAGCTATAATATAATTATAATTTATATTGTAGCTATATTAGGGTTTATTTTGCAGGTAAGTATTTAGCTTTAAATAGGAATAATTTATTTAATAAGAGTTAATTTATTTCATTAGATAAAAATTATATTTAACTTAGGGGGGTGTTAGGGTTAGGGTTAGAATTAGCTTTAGGGGTTAATACATTTATTAGAATAGCGGTGAGCTCCAGTCGGCAGATTAGGGGTTAATGTTTGAAGTTAGGTGTCGGCGACGTTAGGGAGGGCAGATTAGGGGTTAATACTATTTATTATAGGGTTATTGAGGCGGGAGTGAGGCGGATTAGGGGTTAATAACTTTATTATAATAGTGCCGCGGTCCGGTCGGCAGATTAGGGGTTACTAAGTGTAGGCAGGTGGAGGCGACGTTGAGGGGGGGAGATTAGGGGTTAATAAATATAATATAGGGGTCGGCGGTATTAGGGGCAGCAGATTAGGGGTACATAGGGATAATTTAGCTGGCGGCGGTGTACGTAGCGGCAGATTAAGGGGTAAAAAATTTAATAGAGTGGCGGCGATGTGGGGGGACCTTGGTTTAGGGGTACATAGGTAGTTTATGGGTGTTAGTGTACTTTAGAGCACAGTAGTTAAGAGGTTTATAAACCGGCGTTAGCCCAGAAAGCTCTTAACTACTGACTTTTTTCTGCGGCTGGAGTTTTATCGTTAGATTTCTAACGCTCACTTCAGCCACGACTCTAAATATCGGCGTTAGAAAGATTCCAGTGAAAAGATAGGATACGCAATTGACGTAAGGGGATCTGCGGTATGGAAAAGTCGCGGCTGGAAAGTGAGCGTTAGACCCTTAAATGAGTGGCTCCAAATACCAGAGGGCGGTAAAAACCAGCGTTAGGAGCCTCTAACGCTGGTTTTGACGGCTACCGCCCAACTCTAAATCTAGGCCATAGAATTATAATTCAGAGTTTGGCTATTGGCACAAATAATATATACAATGCCTGATGTTTTAATAGAAGTGTATATTGTACTATTGTTTAAATTGCTGAATATTAGTAGCTGCTATCTTAAGTCTCATTGTGATATTTTAAATGCAACTCTGAATGAAAGGCTGCTGTGAGTAAGGCTAATTTTAAGGGTAGACTTTAAGAATTTTGCATAGCATATTTGAATAGTTTTTTAATTCGTATAATACTGACTCATATTCTGATTCTTACAAATATATATATATTTCAATGTATTCATAGATATTTACTAATAATAAAGAGTTCAGGTATTTATATTAATTTTATTGTATTAGTATATGCATATTTAAGTTGTATTTATACCAATTAGAACTTAAATATTAGTAGAATAAGTGCTTTGCTACAACATCTCTACCTAATATGCTACAAGTACTATAATATGTCATTAGTGAATTGATACATACACCTTAAGTTGTGACCTCATTTTGTAACTAGATTCAGACTCAGTGCTATATCACTGCTGAGAAAATATCCAGCAACTCAGAAGGAAGAATGAATACAAGTAGTCACACTATATAGATTACTATAAGGGAATCTGGATCTGTCCAAAGAATTTAATAATTCTCTTATAAAATTGAAATACGAGAACTGATGAACTATACTAAATACTCACGTGTTGAAGCATTACATACGTCAGAAACTACCAATAACTTTAGTTCTCAGTATTAAGACCTGTCAAGCCCTTTTCCTGGTCAGCTTAGCTATCAGTCCAAGAATAAATAACCTCTATCTGAATATACCAATATAACCCATAGGACCGATTACAATGGTCTCATTATAAGATGCTTGAACAGCATTTTCCCTTACTTTAAATATTAGAAGTATATAAGAGTGATCTTTACCACAGTAAAGATGTGAAGTTCATTATCCCACTGAGCGCGAACACAACTCCTTTACAATTTGTATATACTTAAGGGAAGATTAATTGTTGTATCTACACGTATCTATATTGATCTGAGTACAAATCAGCCTCCTTACTCCTGTCTATGAACTACTACTGTAACCATAACTTTACTACATGACGTCTCTACACTAGATACCTACTGCACAGTGCGAATTCCTGTTTTTACATATTACATTACAAAGGCAACAATAATTAAATATCAGGAATTCTGTCATATGGTCTTTAGTTGTTTTTAATGTGTTCACACACTGGGTCCCTTATTTTAATGTAACATGAATACAAGTTAATGTTTAAAGGTCCCTAGTTTTCTCTCCACATTATAGTCCAAGCTTTGAGTGCTAATAGTGCAGCCTATTCTGTGGGTTCTCTCCCTCACTAGTTTGCTGCTCTTGAGTGCTGCACAGCACCTCTCCCCTTTCCTCACTATATACAAAAGGCTTCAACAAGTTTATAGCCTCTGGAGTATGTGAACATTAGGGGAGCTAGCTCCAGTGGTGCCTTTGTACACATTGTATTTATAATAAGAGATATGAGATGTCGGACCCTAGTTAAGATGCCATTGCTGACTCAGTTCCCCCTTCATTTGACTCACAAGCATTGTTAGCTCAACTCACAGAACTTTTTCAGTATTCAGGTATTTTTTTCCCCTCTCATGTGATACTACTTTTAGAATGAAACAGTTTTATGTATCTGTTGATAGCTGATATGACTGATAAATTCAATATCTGGGGCCTGAGCGTTTGCAGAGTATTCCATCTCTCTAAGCTCCCATCTGTCTAAGTGACCATTTTTAAATGGTATGTCCCTTTAAATCCCTCTGTCTTTGCGACTCTAAATGAAAGGCTGCTGTGAGTAAGGCTAATTTTAAGGGTAGACTTTTATGAATTTTGCATAGCATATTTGAATAGTTTTTAAACGCGTATAATATTGACTCATATTCTGATTCTTACAAATATATATATTTCTATGGGGCCTAGTTATCAAGCCGTCAACCTCAAATACGCTGGAATTCCGCAGCGTATTTGTGGCGAGGCTGATTCGCCTTAGTTATCAAAGGCTTCAGACCGGCAAAAGTAGAATTTTGTGACGTAAGCTTCGATCCGCCGGACTCCGTCCAACACAGATCGATTCTTACGTCACTCCAGATGTTCCGCACACAAGTGCGGCACAATTTCACTACTTTTGCTAGTTATCAAAAAACTAGCAGGTACGCTCTGCACTTTTACAGCCCAGCGTACCTGGTTTTCAATCCGCCAGCCTGGAGGCGGCGGATCCCATAGGAATCAATGGGAGTCTGACCATAGCGAAAGTACAAGTTCGCTGCTGCCAGATATCCCATTGATTCCTATGGGAGCTGTCTGCACCTAACACCCTAACATGTACCCCGAGTCTAAACACCCCTAATCTGCCCCCCCTACACCGCCGCAACTAAATAAAGTTATTACCCCCTAAACCGCCGCTCCCGGAGCCCACCGCAACTATAATAAATGTCTTAACCCCTAAACTGCCGCTCCCGGAGCCCACCGCCACCTACATTATACCTATTAACCCCTATCCTGCCCCCCCATACCGCCGCCCTCTGTAATAAAGTTATTAACCCCTATCCTGCCGATCCCGCACCTCGCCGCAAATAAATAAATAGTTTAACCCCTAAACCGCCGCTCCCTGAACCCGCCGCAACCTATCTTAAATTTATTAACCCCTATCCTGCCCCCCCTACACCTTTGCCACCTATAATAAATTTATTAACCCCTATCCTGCCCCCCACTACACCGCCGCCACTGTAATAAAATTATTAATCCCTAAACCTAAGTCTAACACTAACCCTAACACCCCCCTAACTTAAATATTAATTAAATACATCTAAATCATATTTATATTATTAACTAAGTTAATCCTATTTAAAACTAAATACCTATAAAATAAACCCTAATATAGCTACAATATAAATAATAATTATATTGTAGCTATCTTAGGATTTATTTTTATTTTACAGGTACCTTTCAATTTATTTTAACTAGGTACAATAGCTATTAAATAGTTATTAACTTTTTAATAGCTTACCTAGCTAAAATAAAGAGAAATTAACCTGTGAAATAAATCCTAACCTAAGTTACAATTAAACCTAACACTACACTATCATTAAATTAATTAATTAAACTACCTACAAATAACTACAATTAAATACAATTACATAAACTAACTAAAGTACAAAAAATAAAAAAAAGCTAAGTTACAAAAAATAAAACAAAAAGTTACAAACATTTAAAAACATATTACAACAATTTTAAGCTACTTACACCTAATCTAAGCCCCCTAATAAAATAACAAACCCCCCCAAAATAAAAAAAATGCCCTACCCTATTCTACATTAAAAAGTAAACAGCTCTTTTGCCTTACCAGCCCTTAAAAGGGCCTTTTGTGGGGGCATGCCCCAAAGTTCAGCTCTTTTGCCTGTAAAAGAAAAATACAACCCCCCCCCAACATTAAAACCCACCACCCACATACCCATAATCTAACCCAAACCCCCCTTAAAATAACCTAACACTAATCCCCTGAAGATCATCCTACCTTTAGTTGTCTTCACTCAGCCGAGCCACCGATGGAACTGAAGAGGACATCCAGACCGGCAGAAGTTATCCTCCAAGGGGCGCTGAAGAAATCTTCCATCCGATGAAGTGATCCTCCAAGCGGCGCTGAAGAAATCTTCCATCCGGGCGAGGTCATCTTCCAAGAGGCGCTGAAGAAGTCTTCTATCCGGGCAAGGTCATCGTCGAAGCCGGGTCTTGAATCTTCATCCCACCGACGCGGAACATCCTCCTTTCCCGACGAACTACAGACGAATGAAGGCTCCTTTAAGGGACGTCATCCAAGATGGCGTCCCTTCAATTCCGATTAGCTGTTCCGATCAGCCAATAGAATGCGAGCTCAATCTGATTGGCTGATTGGATCAGCCAATCGGATTGAACTTGAATATGATTGGCTGATTCCATCAGCCAATCAGATTTTTCCTACCTTAATTCCGATTGGCTGATAGAATCCTATCAGCCAATCGGAATTGAAGGGACGCCATCTTGGATGACGTCCCTTAAATGATTAAGGCTGTGAAGGCCGAAACGTTGCATGTAATGTGAAAATAAAGGTATTTTCTTTTACCTAATTGGTGCTGTGGATTCCATTTGTCTATGTTGCTGTAAGGGTGGCAGTAACCCTTTCTCCACGGGCATCATACAGAACTAAAACCTGCTTTAAGGAACCAACAGGTGCTGTACTCATTTACTACTTTAGTTGCGGCGGGGTCTAGGAGCGGCGGTTTAGGGGTTAATACATTTTTAATAGTTGCGGCAGGGTCTAGGAGCGGAGGTTTAGGGGTTAATACATTTTTAATAGTTGCGGCGGGGTCTAGGAGTGGCAGTTTAGGGGTTAGTAACTTTATTTAGTTGCGGGGGGCTCCGGGGGCGCCGGTATAGGGGGTAGAACAGTGCAGTTTAGTGTGGGTGCTTAGTGACAGTCTAGCAAGAAAGCTGTCAAACAGCCGAAGAGCAGCAAGATCGGATGAGTGATAACTCTCACAGTCCGCTGCTCATCGTCCCGCGGCTTTTTGACAGCTTTTTTTGATAACTTAGGCGTATTTTTTATGGTCCGCAGCGGCGAAGGTAGGCGATCTTAGGCGGGCGTATTGGGCCGGCGAAGGCAGAAAAGTTTACGGCTTGATAACTACCCCCCAATGTGTTCATAGATATTTACTAATAATAAAGAGTTCAGGTATTTATATTAATTTTATCGTTTTAGTATATGCATATTTGATTGGGGGTTTAGTTTAAAGAAAGATTGTTAAATATACTCAGTTATAACCCTGCCATATAGTCACATATTATTTGGAGAGTACTGCTAAGATTCTTATAAATATACTAACAGCACCGTCCTCGCAGTGTAAGTGGTTCTGGAGTTCACTCTGCTAATAGTGATCATTAAAACATCCAGAAAGGCTTCAAGGCTTCAAGGATTTGTCCGCAACATCCTGCTTCAGGCAATAACACAGCTGAGGTTTGCATCCTACTGAGAATCTGGGTTTTCTCTTCAACCGTAAGACCGCAAGTATCCTGGATATTGGCAGATCTGTGTTTTGTGCCATCATTACAGTTGTGTATACCCGTGGCTCTGGCTAAAAATATATGGTAACTGCTATCCGATAAATTAATGCTGGATTAGGATACCTGTTAATTTTTGCTCCGCTATCAAAGCAGATATATGAATAGCTGCTAATTTTATCTGTGCCCTTAATAACTTCCCTGACAAAAAAAGGACTACCCATGATAGCTCCTTCTTTTTATTGTGGGGTATATCTAAAAGAAATATAAAGGGATAGATAAGAACTTTCTACATAAAAGCTAGATTCCCCAAGCAGAGATATATTCTATTTCTACCATATATGGAGTAATCCCTCTCGCATCATGTTTTTTGCTAAGGACTGACCTTCTGCCCCCAGCTTCAGACAGACATAAAGTAGAGGTCATTGGAGACTGATATTTCTGGCCAGAGAGTTTCTTTTCTAAACTGTCTGAGCATCCTTACTATTATTTACACTAAAAGGGGAGGAAAAAGGAAAGAAAGAAGGGGGAGAAAGGGAAAAGAAAAAAAAAGGGGAAGAAAAGGAGGATTACTTAAGGACTTTGGCCCCTTTGGCTCCCTGCATTAAATCCGGCTTTCTTGGTTTCTGTGTAATAATCGCTATGTTCTAACAAATGTATCAATAATATTTTATTAGGCTTGGGATAACAGGAGACAATGAATTAGGCTCTGTTGTATTGTATGGTATTCATTTATATGCCTAAACTTGTCTGTACTAATTATCAGAACGCAAACCAGAAATGCCGAAATATATTCCCCCATATTACTGGGATTGTTAAGAAATATGCTGTATATGTGTTGAATAGCCCTGGACATTTAGCTTCATACGTTGTGTTCAGGAGATAGTACAGCTGGCAATCAACAGGTATACTCTCTCATAAGAATACCCTTGTTCTTACTGTTCCTCTGCCGACTATTATCAATACTTCTTTAAGGAAGTTTTGTTTTGTTTTTTCTCTTTCGCCAGACATCTATAATTTAGGGAGACAGACCTGGTTACCTTTTTCATTTAATTAATACAGGCCAATGTCACTATTTCTAACTACTCATGTCCTCCTCATTTAGGGACTGTCCTCCTCTACCCAGGGAAGACCTTTAATAACTCTCTCTTAATAAAAAAAAAAATTAAACAAAAAGTATTGTTTGCTCTTTAACTTATTATTCACGTTCTTAAGCACATTATTATTATTATTATCAGGTATTTGTAGAGCGCCAACAGATTCCGCAGCGCTGTAAACATAGTCGGTGTACAGGATAGCTTTTGTAGGGGTCAGGTGGGTAGAGGGCCCTGCCAAGGGGGCCCTGCACACTAAGTTGATTGTATTTTCTCTGTGTTCTATATATGCTGATTTTTTTAAGCACTGCACTTATTGTCACCTAGATGAAATTAAGTTCACCCAGAATGCCTGTCAAAGCTAAAGACAAGAGATAATGAAAAAGCCCTATACAGGCAAAACACATCAGGGGGTGAGGAGCATACGGGAGCTCCAATTTTAGGTAAATTAGACCTGTTCACCGCAACGGCAGTAGTTACTGAACTACGGTTCTCACCTTATAACCGTTATTTTTGCTAACTTGTATCTATAGTAATATATGTTACCTTTTATATCTTTATGTGCACTTTACATTAGTGAGTAACATACCCCGCAGAGACCACATGTTATTTTGGTTACGACCTAGTTATTCCAAGAGGCAGATATCACACTGGTGTGAAAATCGCTCCAGCAGCATTTAGATAGCGGAATGGGTAGTGTGCTTTCTCACTGTTATAGAGGGATTAATATGGTCATCACAATACAGCCCATAATATTCAATGTACATGCTACCATTATTAGCTCTGAAGGGTAGCTAACATAAGGGCAGCTAAACTGTTACTGATAATAGCTAGGAAATATTTTCATATCTTTTTTTTATAATACGCACCTACTGTGCAAGGCTAACCTTGAGCTATTGGATAGGATTACCATCCTATATATGCGTATGTAACACTAGCATATCCTAACCCACTCATTTACCGGTAGTTTATAGCTTTATCAGTTATTGTCGCTGTGAAATTTGTTCCAGCGCCTTTAAGAACACTAGCGATATCCTCATGTACTGTTATCCTAACATAGTATCATATTTCATGACTGAGTGGTGGTGCAAAGGTAGCTTACTAAAATTATGACTGAGTGGTGGTGCAAAGGTAGCTTACTAAAATTATGACTGAGTGGTGGTGCAAAGGTAGCTTACTAAAATTATGACTGAGTGGTGGTGCAAAGGTAGCTTACTAAAATTATGACTGAGTGGTGGTGCAAAGGTAGCTTACTAAAATTATGACTGAGTGGTGGTGCAAAGGTAGCTTACTAAAATTCTTACTATATAAGGATCAAAAGCCTTTTCCCTGATTTACACATTGTTATTTGAGCAACAATATACCAGTGCTACCAACTAGAATATTTAAATAAAACCTTATTGGGATATTGATATACATATATATACTGGGACTTTATGTGCCCTACTAGAGAATACAGCTGTACAATTGTTTCAATAAGTTGTATTTATACCAATTAGAACTTAAATATTAGTAGAATATGTGATTTGCTACAACATCTCTACCTAATATGCTACAAGTACTATAATATGTCATTAGTGAATTGATACATACACCTTAAGTTGTGACCTCATTTTGTAACTAGATTCAGACTCAGTGCTATATCACTGCTGAGAAAATATCCAGCAACTCAGAAGGAAGAATGAATACAAGTAGTCACACTATATAGATTACTATAAGGGAATCTGGATCTGTCCAAAGAATTTAATAATTCTCTTATAAAATTGAAATACGAGAACTGATGAACTATACTAAATACTCACGTGTTGAAGCATTACATACGTCAGAAACTACCAATAACTTTAGTTCTCAGTATTAAGACCTGTCAAGCCCTTTTCCTGGTCAGCTTAGCTATCAGTCCAAGAATAAATAACCTCTATCTGAATATACCAATATAACCCATAGGACTGATTACAATGGTCTTATTATAAGATGCTTGAACAGCATTATCCCTTACTTTAAATATTAGAAGTATATAAGAGTGATCTTTACCACAGTAAAGATGTGAAGTTCATTATCCCACTGAGCGCGAACACAAAACCTTTACAATTTGTATATACTTAAAGTGAAGGTAAACTTAGCAAGGTTCGATAATGTTACATGCAAATACATAGCAAATTAATGGTACATTAAGTCATCAGTTTTTGGATTGTAAAATATTTACCTAGTTATTGCCGTTTTTCTCTCTAATTCTCATTGTTGTATAAACAGCCCGTTTTTTTATTTTTTTTGGTCAATCCGGTCACGTTCTTCTAGTAGCCAATAACAGGTCTGGCCGTTAGGCGGCCGTCATTTGACGTCACTACATTTCTGGACGGTCTGCGCATGCATCGGCTATACTTCCTGTCCCTTCCAAGTCCTGCTCGTTCTTGTTTAGCGCATGCGCAATTCATCACACTTGCCGAGATTTATTATTAGAGAAGACAAGGGGAAATAGCGTAGTACTCTGCTTTATAAAGCAAACAGTGGAGAAAAAAAGCTTCCAGCGTTTACACTGCTCTAACAAAATAGTAATGAATGATTAGGTATTCATTCAATACTATTTTGTAAAGAACATTGACACCTGCACTTTCAGTCAAAAATTATTTGAGTCACGCAGGCAATTGGAATGTAGGACGAGATGTGTGCATGTAATGTCAATCGTGAACGCGCTTTTCAAATACGTATAGAGCGGGTGGGACCGCTCTATACGCTATACAGTCAGAAACCAGGAAATACCTGGAGGGAGAAGCAAAGACCGGTCAAGAACGTTGATAAAAACAGTGGGTTATACATTTATTTATATACCAATATGTGATAAAAACAGTGGGTTATACATTTATTTATATACCAATATGTGATAAAAACAGTGGGTTATACATTTATTTATATACCAATATGTGATAAAAACAGTGGGTTATACATTTATTTATATACCAATATGTGATAAAAACAGTGGGTTATACATTTATTTATATACCAATATGTGATAAAAACAGTGGGTTATACATCTATTTATATACCGATATGTGATAAAAACAGTGGGTTATACATTTATTTATATACCAATATGTGATAAAAACAGTGGGTTATACATTTATTTATATACCGATATGTGATAAAAACAGTGGGTTATACATTTATTTATATACCAATATGTGATAAAAACAGTGGGTTATACATCTATTTATATACCGATATGTGATAAAAACAGTGGGTTATACATTTATTTATATACCAATATGTGATAAAAACAGTGGGTTATACATTTATTTATATACCGATATGTGATAAAAACAGTGGGTTATACATTTATTTATATACCAATATGTGATAAAAACAGTGGGTTATACATTTATTTATATACCAATATGTGATAAAAACAGTGGGTTATACATTTATTTATATACCAATATGTGATAAAAACAGTGGGTTATACATTTATTTATATACCAATATGTGATAAAAACAGTGGGTTATACATTTATTTATATACCGATATGTGATAAAAACAGTGGGTTATACATTTATTTATATACCGATATGTGATAAAAACAGTGGGTTATACATTTATTTATATACCAATATGTGATAAAAAATAAGCGATCTTACATTGTAGTACATGGGTAACATAATACTGCTTTCAAAAACGCAAAACTTTACCTTCACTTTAAGGGAAGATTAATTGTTGTATCTACACGTATCTATATTGATCTGAGTACAAATCAGCCTCCTTACTCCTGTCTATGAACTATTACTGTAACCATAACTTTACTGAAGTTTAACACATGACGTCTCTACACTAGATACCTACTGCACAGTGTGAATTCCTGTCTTTACATATTACATTACAAAGGCAACAATAATTAAATATCAGGAATTCTGTCATATGGTCTTTAGTTGTTTTTAATGTGTTCACACACTGGGTCCCTTATTTTAATGTAACATGAATACAAGTTAATGTTTAAAGCTCCCTAGTTTTCTCTCCACATTATAGTCCAAGCTTTGAGTGCTAATAGTGCAGCCTATTCTGTGGGTTCTCTCCCTCACTAGTTTGCTGCTCTTGAGTGCTGCACAGCACCTCTCCCCTTTCCTCACTATATACAAAAGGCTTCAACAAGTTTATAGCCTCTGGAGTTCGTGAACATTAGGGGAGCTAGCTCCAGTGGTGCCTTTGTACACATTGTATTTATAATAAGAGATATGAGATGTCTGACCCTAGTTAAGATGCCATTGCTGACTCAGTTCCCCCTTCATTTGACTCACAAGCATTGTTAGCTCAACTCACAGAACTTTTTGCCCCACAATTCGACATGATTAAAAAAGAATTAGGTTCTATTTCATCAGAAATAGTCTCTCTCTCTACCGAGGTTTAACAATTCTCAACTCAAATTTTAGATCCTGAGAAAATAATCTCAGACCTAGAGGACCAGGTTAATACCCAAGAAAGTAGTAAAGTCAGAAATTGCCCAAGCACCAAGAGTGTAGCAAAACTTGTTTGCAGGTGTGCCAACTATTGGACCTGCACCAAGGTCCCAAGAAAACAGTCCAAAAATAATAGTATAGCTGCACTATTATTTTTGGACCCAAGAAAGTAGTAGTTCTCCCTGAATTGCCCGAGTTTGAAGATCTATTAACATTTACCTCTACCGTATTACCTAAGGCTCTAGACAAACCACCACAGCAGTTACCCCTAGCGATAGAAAGGGCACATAGAATTGGGCCTAGGAAATCTGACATAAAAGGCGCTGTCAGGAGCAGAATGTGCATATTCAAACTACTGAAATTTCAAGATAAAATAGAAATTCTAACACTTTTTAAAAAGGGTGAACCTCCCATGTTCGGAAACAATAAGGTTCTGTTTTGTTTCAGGATTTCTCTAGCGAGACATCCTCAAAAAGGAAATTATTGTCTCCATTTTGCGCGGAATAAATTAATAAAGGTTTAAAAGCTCTCATTAATCTATCCAGCCAAAATTTAGTTGAGGATAATAAGTCTAGGCTTGTGTTTAATGATGTATCTGATGTTAAGCAATTTGTTGTTTCCAAATAATAGATCAAATCATTACTCAGGATTTGTTGAATATTGAGATTAGAATGACTCTCTTGGAGACTAGTTTTTCAAGGGTTTGATAACTGAAGTATAAGTTATAGTTGTAATCCAGGGATATCGAGTATTCAGGTTATTTTTCCCCTCTCATGTGATACTACTTTTAGAATGAAAAAGTTTTATGTATCTGTTGATAGCTGATATGACTGATAAATTCAATATCTTTTCTTGGAATATAGGCGGGATATTATCTCCAATGAAGCGTAAACTTATCATCAAATCTTTGGTGAAGCTAAAACCTGATGTAGTTTTTCTTCAAGAAACGCATCTTAATGTGCAGGAAGCAGTCAAACGTAAAATAAAGTGGGCGGGGGAGTTGATTTCTACCTCATGTTAAAAAAGGAAGTGTGGTGTGGCCATTTTAATATACAAGGAACTTGAAAATGATATTATAAATACAGATATAGACCCTGACTCTAGATATATCCTACTTCAAATTTTAATCAAAAACACAAAACTCACACTCTATAACATGTATGGGCTAAAAAAAAATTCTGCTGAATTCTGGGAGAAAATTTAAAGTGTTTCCCTTTATTAAAGAGAATTTAGTTATGGGATTTTAATATGACCCTGTGTCCAGAACTAGATAGATTTTCTAATAAGAACTTGACAGAAAATAAGAAAAGTTCAAAATACTTTAATAACTTCCACCATAAACTTAATTTGTTAGATATCTGGGGGGAATATACATCCTGACTCCCAGCGATTCTCTTGTGAATCTAAAGGGTACAGAACATTTTCTAGAATAGATCTGTTTTTAATTTCTGAATCTCTCTCTATTCTTAAAGAAGATGCAGGAATTGGGGACATATTGATATCGGACCACGCAATCATTTCATTATCATTTCCCTCAATTAATTCACAAAATAAAACGCAAATATTTTTCTACCCTCGGTACCTTTATAATAATCCTAGATTTGTTTCATGGTTAAAACAGAAATGGAAGGATTACTGTACAATAACATCTTGTATTTTAACGAAATAGAAATATTCTGGGAGGTATCCAAAACAGTCTTATGAGGTAAATATTAAAGCTTATTTTAATGTATGGAATAAAAAGAACAGGGCTCTTGATATTAAGTCAGACATAATTCTAAAAAATATTATGCTTATCGTTCCATGGTAAACTGGAACATATATTTGGAAAAGAGAAAAGAGAGGGACCAATTTTTAAAGAAAAATTACAAGAAGAGGCTAAATTGAATCTTCATTTCAGAGGCTTGTTAAAAATAGGAAAAATAATTTTTTATACCATCTGTTAAAAGTGGTGATAGCCGATATACGGATACTAAAGAAATTAGTAAGGTATTTTACTCCTACTATCAACAAATATATTCAAATTTAGACACAAATACTCACAATCAGGATACCTTCTGGTCTAAGATAAAGCTTACTAGACCAGGATGATTACCCTTCCGGAACAACTACAGCAGTACTTAGAAATCTATTTGCAGCTTTTGCTTTTACATACAGCCAGGAGCAAATCACAGTATTGCAGCTATATCCCTGCTGCTGATTGAGTTGCACCTAGGGCCAGTGAGGAAAAAAACTTACCTGTGATATAAAACCTAAGCTAGCTACAATATAACTAATAGTTATACTGTATTATAGCTAGCTTAGGTTTTATTTTTATTTCACTGCTATGTTTGTATTTAAAACCTAAGCTGCCTTACACTAAAACCTAACATTACAAAAATAAAAAACACTAAAATTACAACAACAAAAAAAACATATCCCATATGTCACTAGCTCATGGACTCTTGCCAATTACATGAAAGAAATAATGAAATTATACAAAATAATAAAAATTATTCCTATTCTAATACCCTTTTAAAAAAATAAAAAAACTCACCTCAAAATAAAAAAGCCTAATCTATAATAAACTACCAAGGGCCCTTAAAAGGGTATTTTTGTGGACCCTTAAAAGGGCCTTTTGTAGGGCATTGCCCTAAAGATATCAGCTATTTTCCTACAAAAGAAAAACAAATACCCCCTAACAGTATACAAACCCCCATCCCCCAAACTCACAAAATAAAAATAAAGTAAAACCTAATCTACCCATTACCCTGAAAAGGGCATTTGTATGGACATTGCTCTTAAAAGGGCATCCAGCTCTTTTGCTGCTCATTGAAATAAAAAATGGCTACTCTAAAAAAAAAAAACACACCCAAAATAAAAAAAAAACAATCTATAACTACCAATAGCCCATAAAAGGGCCTTTTGTAGGGCACTGCCCTAAGTTAAACAGCCCCACCCCCCAAACCCACAAAATAAAAAAACTATCTAAAAAAAACTGTTACCCATTGCCCTGTAAACAGCATTTGTATGGGCATTGCCCTTAAAAGGTCATTTAGTTCTTGTGCATTGCCCTGAAAATGGCACTTAGCTCTTTTACGAAAAGCCCAAACCCTAAACTAAAAAAAAAACAACCAAAAAAAGTTTAAAAAATCCTAACACTAACTCCCGAAGATCCACTTACAGTTGCTAAAGTCCCATTTGAAGGATCTTCATCCCAGCGGCTCCATCTTCATCCAGATGGCTCCATCTTCATCCAAGCGGCATCTTCTATCTTCATCCCAGCGGTGTCTTCTATCTTCGTTCCAGCGGCGCAGAGCAGGTCCATCCTGAAGACATCCGGCGCGGAGCATCCTCTTCATTTGATCGCCGCCGTCTACTGATTCTTCAATGCAAGGTACGCGATTCAAGATGGCGTCCCTTGCATTCCTATTGGCTGATTTGATTTTGGAAATTCAAATCAGCCAATAGGATGAGAGCTACTGAAATCCTATTGGCTGTTCAAATCAGCCAATAGGATGAGAGCTACTGAAATTCTAGTAGCTGATTTCATGGGATACCTGCCCCACAACAAAACCCATTATTCCATAGAACAATAGACATTTACCCATAAAAGCTGCTTTATATTGCATACTCTTATTGAAATAAAGCAGAAAGTTATTACATATTATCTGTTATTTCCAACATATACAATTGAGCATGTGCCTCACCAGTTGGAAACCTTAGCCTAAAATAGGCACATGCCCACCCATACAATTGTAAACAATTCAAACCTTTTTTTATTATAAGCCAATGATATTGTATTCATACCCAATATAGCACCTCTAAATCATGACACTGTTGGAAAATCACTGGAGCTGGACTCCTGTAGCCTATGGTTGGTCTGTGTGCCTGACATTTCCTTAACTTTAATCCCGGGAAACTGGATCTGGAACAGTTTTAAAAGTCTCAAAGAACTTGACGAATGGAGACAGATCAGAGAGATCATTGGCGCAAACAAAGAAGAAGGATGTTGGATAACAGTTCGTGTGTGCAGGGACTGTTCTGTGTTTTGCGGTCACTTAGAATTTTCTTTAATTAGCACCTTGACGTAACACAGGCTCCTGCTCCTTTTGTTTTGTTACCTAATCCCATTACTCTCAGCTGCAGTTCTTCTTCTCACAATAAAAGATGAGCTTGGTGTCAAGAGGTGTGGCCTCTTCTTAAGGCTTCCAAGTGGCAATAAAATTCTCATTGTTGAAAAGTTTTTAAAGGAAAAAACGCAGGTATTGATGTGAAAACAACAATATGAGAAAAACACTTCTATAACTCAATGTAAGCTACACCTAAAAATGACCCCCTTCCTCCAGATGTAAAGATAAATACTGATATAAAACACAATAAGGTGAGCGCTAAATAAATAGCAAATTGAGAATAATAATGATGTTTAAGAGGACCGATAAAAAATATATTCAATTTATTGTACTCATACATTAAATACTAACAATAATAAATAATAATAAACTAAACCTTGCAAAGTATTATCTAACAATATAAAAAACAAGATAAAAAACAACCATTGAAAAAGAATCTGTAAAAAATGATTAGCTTAGTAAAAGGTAGAAGGTGCACCTCTCAATGTCTCTCCCAAAAAAGAAGTGAAAAGTACCTTAGTGGACCAAAGTCCCAAATGATCCTTTTGAGAAACAAGGAATTTTGCGGCAATCCAAACCGCTATAAAATGAAAGGTTCCAAGTAAACGTGATCGTTACGTGACGTTAGCAATGCTTGGTTCAAAGGACAACGTGAGTGTGTGCTTTGTTCTGGAACTTATCACAGAAGAAGAAAAAAAGAAGAAATAACAGCTAAATCCGCTCTCAATCCAAATCTGTGGAATGGTACATAACGAAGGAGATAGTTCAAACAGACAGCGTCTGCAAAATAGTGTGCTGCAGTTCTAACAGACAGCGTCTGTATATAATTGGACGAGCAGGCGTCTAAATCGTAGTTTCCCACTTGTTTCGTCCGTTTCAGTCTTACTGCAGAGACTGTGGAGGTTTCAAACAGACAGCGCCTGTGTAAAGCAATATGGATTTCCTAACAGACTGCGTCTGTTCAAATGTATAGTACTGCGAGATCCTGCCAGTCACTATGTGGAAGGTGATCTGTGCCAAGGACTCCTTTGTACAGTGCTAATACAATGTTCCAAGCACATTTCTGGATAGCAGTGAACTCTCTACCAGTTTTGGCACAGGTGGCCTTTATCAAGATGTTCATTTTTGGACATCGCTAGTTTATCCGACTTACGGCACTTAATGAACTGCAGGCGCTGTAGATGTAATACCCCAATGTGCGAGGTGAAATTATGTACGGTGCAGGCTTCAGCGCTTGCGCTCAAGCCTCTGCCGTATATGTAATCTTGCCCACACTGTGCATATATATTACTGTGTGAGCAGACCTTGTGCAATGTGCAGTGCAGTTCTTTATTGCAGATATATGCTGTGCATATACAGGTGGCCCTCGTTTTACAACGGTTCAATTTACACCGTTTCAGAATAACAACCTTTTTTTCCAGTCATGTGACTGCTATTGAAAAGCATTGAGAAGCAGTGCATTTATTAAAATAGCCAGTAGGTGGAGCTGTCCGCTTGTGTTGCAGCAAAGCCAAGCCAGCTGAAATTAATCAGTTTAACCAGACCTGAGCTATTGAGCAGATTTCAAAGGAACAAGATCTTCCTTTCTATAAATCAGTCCATATTGGAATGCATAGAAAGAACTGTTTGCAGAAAAATGCAAGTGAAGTCTGTGTTGTGTGATTATTTTATTAGGTTTATAATGCTGTTTAGCAAATGTTTTTGTTCATTTAACTTAATTTAATTATATATTCTGTGTTGTGTGTTTTTTTTTTTAATTAGGTTTAGCATTTAAAGTCTTCATTTCAAAGCTTTAAAAATAATGTATTAGGTGTTACTTATGACAATTTTCAGAGGGGCCTGGAACCTATCTCCCTCACTTCCCATTGACTTACATTATAAACTGGGTTTCAATTTACAATGGTTTCGATTTACAACCATTCCTTCTGGAACCTAACCCCGGCGTAAACGGAGGGCTACCTGTATATTACTGTGTGTGCAGACCTTGTGCAATGTAGTTCTTTATTACTGATATATACTGTGCATATATTATTGTGTGTGTAGACCTTGTGCAATGCAGTTCTTTATTGCAGATATATACTGTGCATATATATTACTGTGTGTGCAGACCTTGTGCAATGCAGTTCTTTATTATTGATATATACTGTGCATATATCTTATTGTGTGCGCAGATCTGGTGCAATGCAGTTCTTTATTACTGATATATACTGTGCATATATTATTGTGTGTGCAGACCTTGTGCAATGAAGTTCTTTATTACTGATATATACTGTGCATATATATTACTGTGTGTGCAGACCTTGTGCAATGCAGTTCTTTATTACTGATATATACTGTGCATATATGTTATTGTGTGTGCAGACCTTGTGTAATGCAGTTCTTTATATTATTGTGTGTGCAGACCTTGTGTAATGCAGCACTTAATTACTAATATATACTTTGCATATATAAGCATTATTATGTGTGCAGACCTTATGTAATGCAGCACTTATTTACTAATATACATCTAGATTACGAGTCTTGCGTTAGCCTTAAAAAGCAGCGTTGAGGGGTCCCAACGCTGCTTTTTAAAGCCGCTGGTATTACGAGTCAGACAGGAGAGGGTCTACCGCTCACTTTTTTTTAGCATACCGCAAATCCCCTTACGTCAATTGCGTATCCTATCTTTTTAATGGGATTTTCCTAACGCCGGTATTACGATCGCCTGAAAAAGTAAGCGTTACACCCTCTCCTGGCAAGACTCCTACCGCATTTAAAAGTCAGTAGTTAAAGTGATAGTCAAGTATGACTAACTACATCTTGCGATCCTAATGTAACTAGCAAAATAATGTGACTTTCATTCATCATTTCGCCATATTCATTCTAGTTTGTGCGCTATCTTATATTATTTTCCTACCTTACTAATATCCATCCTCCTCCCGTCGATTGTCCGCCATTGTTTTTTCTGCTGTCACGTGTTTTTATTATCCAATTACAGTACAGGCCACTCGGGGATTTAGCTCTAAGTAAAAACACCCTTATTCAATTCTGCGCATGCCCTAGCTCCGTAACCGCGGTGAGACAGAGATTAGGATGCGATTACGGAGCTAGGGCATGCGCAGAATTGAATAAGGGTGTTTTTACTTAGAGCTGATTCCCCGAGTGGCCTGTACTGTAATTGGATAATAAAAACACGTGACAGCAGAAAAAACAATGGCGGACAATCGACGGGAGGAGGATGGATATTAGTAAGGTAGGAAAATAATAGAAGATAGTGCACAAACTAGAATGAATATGGCGAAATGATGAATGAAAGTCACATTATTTTGCTAGTTACATTAGGATCGCAAGATGTAGTTAGTCATACTTGACCATCACTTTAAGAGTTTTATGGGCTAACACCGGAACATAAAGCTCTTAACTAAAGTGCTAAAAAGTACACTAACACTCACAAACTTCCTATTAACCCCTAAACCGAGCCACCCCCCCACCTCGGAAACACTTAACTAAAATGTTTAACTCCTAATCTGCCAACTGGACATCGCCGCCACTTTAATAAATTTATTAACCCCTAAACCACCGCACTCCCGCCTCGCAAACACTAGTTAAATTTTATTAACCCCTAATCTGCCGTCCCTAACATCGCCGACACCTACCTACATTTATTAACCCCTAATCTGCCATCCCCAACATCGCCGCTACTATATTAAATGTATTAACCCCTAAACCTAAATCTAACCCTAAGTCTAAACCCCCCTAACTTAAATATAATTTAAATAACACAAAATAAATGTACTACTATTAAATAAATTAATCCTATTTAAAAACTAAATACTTACCGATAAAATAAACCCTAAGCTAACTACAATATAACTAATAGTTACATTGTAGCTAGCTTAGGATTTATTTTTATTTTACAGGTAACTTTGTATTTATTTTAACTAGGTACATTAGTTATTAAATAGTTATTAACTATTTAATAACTTCCTAGTTAAAATAAGTACAAATTTACCTGTAAAATAAATCCTACATTATCATTAAATTAATTACATAAATTACCTACAATTAACTACAATTAAATACAATTAAATTAAATATAGTACAAAAAACAAACTAAATTACAGAAAATAAAAAAGAATTACAATTTTTTTAAAGTAATTACACCTAATCTAATCCCCCTAATAAAATAAAAAAGCCCCCCAAAATAATAAAATTCCCTACCCTACACTAAATTACAAATAGCATTTTAAAGGGCCTTTTGTGAGGCATTGCCCCAAAGTAATCAGCTCTTTTACCTGTAAAAAAAAATACAATAACCCCCTCCAACATTAAAACCCACCACCCACACACCCAACCCTACTCTAAAACCCACCTAATCCCCCCTTAAAAAACCTAACACTACCCCCTTGAAGATCACCCTACCTTGAGCCGTCTTCACCCAGCCGGGCACAAGTGGACGTCCAGAGGGGCAGAAGTCTTCATCCAATCCGACCAGAAGAGGACCTCCAGATGGGCAGAAGGCTTCATCCAGGCGGCATCTTCTATTTTCTTCAATCGGGAGCAGAGCAGGTCCACGTTGAAGACATCCGATGTGGAGCATCCTCTTCCATCCAACGGCGACTGAAGAATGAAGGTTCCTTTAAGTGACATCATCCAAGATGGTGTCCCTTCAATTCCGATTGGCTGATAGAATCCTATCAGCTAATCGGAATTAAGGTAGGAAAAATCCTATTGGTTGATGCAGCGGCAGATTAGGGGTTAATAAATTTAATATAGTTGCGGCAATGTTGGGGGAGCAGATTAGGGGTTAATAAATGTAGTTAGGTTGCGGCGACATTGGGGGCAGCAGAGTAGGGGTTAATAAATATAATGTAGGGTTCGGCGATGTTGGGGACAGTAGATTAGGGGTTCATAAGTATAATGTAGGTGGCGGCGGTGTCCGGAGCGGCAGATTAGGGGTTCATAATATAATATAGGTGGCGACGATGTCAGGGGCGGCAGATTAGGGGTTAATAAGTGTAAGATTAGGGATGTTTAGACTCGGGGTTCATGTTAGGGTGTTAGGTGCAGACATAAAATTCATTTCCCCATCAATGGGGCTGCGTTAGGAGCTGAACGTTGCTTTTTTGCAGGTGTTAGGGTTTTTTTCAGCCAGCTCAGCCCCATTGTTTCCTATGGGGAAATCGTGCATGAGCATGTTTTGCCAGCTTACCGCTACCGTAAGCAACGCTGGTATTACAGTGAGATGTGGAGCTAAATTTTGCTCAACGATCACTTTTCTAAGGCTAACGCCGGCTTGAAAAAAACTTGTAATACCAGCGTTGGCTTAAGTGAGCGGTAAGAAAAAAAGGCTCATTAGCACCGCACAGCCTTACCGACAAAAACTTGTAATCTAGCCGATACTGTATACCATGCATATATAAGCATTATTATGTGTGCAGACCTTTTGTAATGCAGCGTTTAATTGCTGATATATACTGTATACCATGCATATATAAGCATTATTATGTGTGCAGACCTTTTGTAATGCAGCGTTTAATTGCTGATATATACTGTATACCATGCATATATAAGCATTATTATGTGTGCAGACCTTTTGTAATGCAGCGTTTAATTGCTGATATATACTGTATACCATGCATATATAAGCATTATTATGTGTGCAGACCTTTTGTAATGCAGCACTTAATTGCTGATATATACTGTACATCTATAACACATTTATGATGTATGCAGATTTTTAAGTTTAAAAAAGAAGCAAGAGGCTCATGAATTATGCACATACTCCTCTCTGACGTATAAGCTCTTAGAATGGCATTGTGTACAACACAGGTATTGCTATATTACTGTATCTGCCCAAATCACTCAGCTGATGGCTATTTCATATATAAACTACCCTCTAAATAGAGAAGTGCTTTTGTGAATTACTACTAAACCTTTTTTACTTTCTATATGAAATCCTGACCCCATTGGTCTGGGGTCTCTGTTTATTTTTCCCCATAAAAATGTAATTTCAAAATATATTACAGCCTTAGTTTTAAATTAATTTTGACAGTTTTTTAATATAAGTATCAGGGGCGCAATCACATATACGGCGCATGTTTCGGCACAAGCGTGGGAACCCGCGCCACCCGTAATTTCACCTCGCACATCGGGATATTACATATACTGCGCCATTATATGCTAAACTGGTGTAAGTAGGACAAACTGGCGATCTTCTGAAATGTGCGCAAATACTCATTTTAGTCGTCGCAAGTAACTTATGCCAGTATTTTGTCCACGGAAAGTGTCAATAAAGATTAGTTTTATGCAAATTAGGCTAACACTCGTAAAAATGAACCGCGATTTCATATAAAAATGCGACACGCAATTATGCTATTCAAAATTCATATATAAACCCATGCGCAGCCGGCATTTTCTTCAGTGTGTTTGGATTGTTCTTTGAGCTACAGCACACTACACTGAAGTGGAGGATTAGTCAGAGTAGAGAGAGAGGCGCAAACTGAGGAGTTAGTTAGGTCGCATTGTTGTTTGATTAAGCTTGTACACTTACACATATTTTTACATATTGCACACATTTTGCATACATAAATATACAAATACACCACACTTTTTTTTCTAACACATCACACATTTTATTTGAATTTCATAGTGTGATAGGCTGAGTGTTTGGTTGTGATTGTGTGTGATTGAACTGGGAGTGAGTGTGAGTGTGTGTAATGTGATTTAGTGTGAGGATGGCAGGGAGAGGTAGGGAGGAGGGGAGGAGGGGAGGAGGGGAGAGGAGTGGCAGGGAGAGGATTATTGGAGAGGACAGGAGGAGCAGTGGGGTCCCCGTCAGGGAGTAAGTGGAGTGGGGAGAGGGAGAGCTAGAAGGGATGATGGGACGGGAGATGCCCGAGAACCCCAGAGTGCAGGCACATCTAGGAGAGGGACAGAGGACAGAAGGGGGGAGGAGGGAGAGGATAGGGAGGAACCCACACCCGGGACATCACAGGGAGGAAGCCAGGTGTCCATGGAGGATGAGAGGCTGAGATGTCCCAACTTCTCATTTGAGGAAAATGTTGCCCTAGTCCAGGCCATCATGGACAATTACAGTGCCCTCTTCGGGCAGGAGAAGGGCAAAGGCATTGCCAAAAGGAGAAAAACAGCATGGTTGGCGGTAGAGGATGCCGTCAACAGTGTGGCCCCGCAGAGGAGGACTGTTGAGAGCCTGAAAAAGCGGTGGAATGACTGCAAGAGGTGGGTCAAAGAAAAGATGGGGCAGGAAGCTATGCACCAGAGGGGAACAGGCAGTGGTCCATCCCTGGATATTGAGTATAACACCTGGCAGGAGATGATACGCAGGTCCCTGAGTATCACAGCTGTCCGTGGACTTCCAGGGGCTTGTGACTCAGGGGCTGCAACCACAACATATCATGCTGATGAGTAACATCCCACACACCAGTATTATATGTATTTGAGATATAACATCTGGCCCACATGAACCAGCAGTTGAAGCTGGCCCTGCACCTCAAGCCACAGCAGATGCAGGTGACCCTGCCCCACAAGCACCTAGAAGTCCTGCTGCTCAAGAGCCTGTGGATGCATTGTATTCACCCCTGGGTGAGGAATACATTGCACTCCAGAGGAGGCTCATAACAAGCACGGAGAACATACAAAGAGTACAAGAGAGGTTCTTCAGGAACCATGAAAGGTTCATCAGGAGCCAAGAGAGGAGACAACAACGTAGCATAGAGCTACAGAGGGACATGGCAGCATCGTTAAGTGCAAGTGTTCATAACCAATCACAGATGATGTGAATTCTGTCTGATATGCAGATGCAAATGGACAATAGATGGAGAGAACAAAATCAACTCTTGGGTGTGTTGGTTGAGCACTTTACACACCAGCAGGACACTGCCTCCAGCCTATCATCTGTGGCCAGCACACCAGCAGAAACAGCAGAATCTTCTCAAACCAGGAGAACAAGGAAATCCACTACAGTCACCTCAGCTCCCTCATCCAAGAAGCCAAAAAAGAAATAAATATTCTAATAGTTCACCATAAATCTTGTCCTCTGTTATTTACCATATAATTGTCATCCACATCCATGTGAGGTGTGTTTTAGTACACTAAGGCCTAGATTTGGAGTTTGGCGGTTGCCGTGAAAACCAGCGTTAGAGGCTCCTAACGCTGGTTTTAGGCTACCGCCGGTATTTGGAGTCATTCAAAAAAGGGTCTAACGCTCACTTTTCAGCCGCGACTTTTCCATACCGCAGATCCCCTTACGTCAATTGCGTATCCTATCTTTTCAATGGGATCTTTCTAACTCCGGTATTTAGAGTCGTGGCTGAAGTGAGCGTTAGAAATCTAACGACAAAACTCCAGCCGCAGAAAAAAGTCAGTAGTTAAGAGCTTTCTGGGCTAACGCCGGTTCATAAAGCTCTTAACTACTGTACTCTAAAGTACACTAACACCCATAAACTACCTATGTACCCCTAAACCGAGGCCCCCCCACATCGCCGACACTCGATTACATTTTTTTAACCCCTAATCTGCCGACCGCCACCTACGTTATACTTATGTACCCCTAATCTGCTGCCCCTAACACCGCCGACCCCTATATTATATTTATTATCCTCTAACCTGCCCCCCACAATGTCGCCACCAGCTACCTACAATAATTAACCCCTAATCTGCCGACCGCAAAGAGCCGCAACCTACATTATAGCTATGTACCCCTAATCTGCTGCTCCTAACACCGCCGACCCCTATATTATATTTATTAACCCCTAATCTGCCCCCCTCAACGTCGCCTCCACCTGCCTACACTTATTAACCCCTTATCTGCCGAGCGGACCGCACCGCTACTATAATAAAGTTATTAACTCCTAATCCGCCTCACTAACCCTATAATAAATAGTATTAACCCCTAATCTGCCCTCCCTAACATCGCCGACACCTAACTTCAATTATTAACCCCTAATCTGCCGACTGGAGCTCACCGCTATTCTAATAAATGTATTAACCCCTAAAGCTAAGTCTAACCCTAACACTAACACCCCCCTAAGTTAAATATAATTTTAATCTAACGAAATTAATTAACTCTTATTAAATAAATTATTCCTATTTAAAGCTAAATACTTACCTGTAAAATAAATCCTAATATAGCTACAATATAAATTATAATGATATTATAGCTATTTTAGGATTAATATTTATTTTACAGGTAACTTTGTATTTATTTTAACCAGGTACAATAGCTATTAAATAGTTAAGAACTATTTAATAGCTAAAATAGTTAAAATAATTACAAAATTACCTGTAAAATAAATCCTAACCTAAGTTACAATTAAACCTAACACTACACTATCAATAAATAAATGAAATAAAATACCTATAATTATCTACAATTAAACCTAACACTACACTATCAATAAATAAATTAAATACAATTCCTACAAATAAATACAATGAAATAAACTAACTAAAGTACAAAAAATAAAAAAGAACTAAGTTACAAAAAATAAAAAAATATTTACAAACATTAGAAATATATTACAACAATTTTAAACTAATTACACCTACTCTAAGCCCCCTAATAAAATAACAAAGCCCCCCAAAATAAAAAAATGCCCTACCCTATTCTAAATTACTAAAGTTCAAAGCTCTTTTACCTTACCAGCCCTGAACAGGGCCCTTTGCGGGGCATGCCCCAAGAAGTTCAGCTCTTTTGCCTGTAAAAAAAAACATACAATACCCCCCCAACATTACAACCCACCACCCACATACCCCTAATCTAACCCAAACCCCCCTTAAATAAACCTAACACTAAGCCCCTGAAGATCTCCCTACCTTGAGTCGCCTTCACCCAGCCGAGCCAAATTCTTCATCCAAGCGGAGCAAGAAGAGGTCCTCCATCCGGTAGAAGTCTTCATCCAAGTGGGGCAGAAGAGGTCTTCCATCCGATTGAAGTCTTCATCCAAGAGGCATCTTCTATCGTCATCCATCCGGAGCGGAGCGGCAGCATCCTGAAGACCTCCGACGCGGAACATCCATCCTGGCCGACGACTGAACGACGAATGACGGTTCCTTTAAATGACGTCATCCAAGATGGCGTCCCTCGAATTCCGATTGGCTGATAGGATTCTATCAGCCAATCGGAATTAAGGTAGGAATATTCTGATTGGCTGATGGAATCAGCCAATCAGAATCAAGTTCAATCCGATTGGCTGATCCAATCAGCCAATCAGATTGAGCTCACATTCTATTGGCTGTTCCGATCTGCCCCGCTTGGATGAAGACTTCTACCGGATGGAGGACCTCTTCTTGCTCCGCTTGGATGAAGAATTTGGCTCGGCTGGGTGAAGACGACTCAAGGTAGGGAGATCTTCAGGGGCTTAGTGTTAGGTTTATTTAGGGGGGGTTTGGGTTAGATTAGGGGTATGTGGGTGGTGGGTTGTAATGTTGGGGGGGGGTATTGTATGTTTTTTTTTACAGGCAAAAGAGCTGAATTTCTTGGGGCATGCCCCGCAAAGGGCCCTGTTCAGGGCTGGTAAGGTAAAAGAGCTTTGAACTTTAGTAATTTAGAATAGGGTAGGGCATTTTTTTTATTTTGGGGGTCTTTGTTATTTTATTAGGGGGCTTAGAGTAGGTGTAATTAGTTTAAAATTGTTGTAATATTTTTCTAATGTTTGTAAATATGTTTTTATTTTTTGTAACTTAGTTCTTTTTTATTTTTTATACTTTAGTTAGTTTATTTCATTGTATTTATTTGTAGGAATTGTATTTAATTTATTTATTGATAGTGTAGTGTTAGGTTTAATTGTAACTTAGGTTAGGATTTATTTTACAGGTAAATTTGTAATTATTTTAACTATTTTAGCTATTAAATAGTTCTTAACTATTTAATAGCTATTGTACCTGGTTAAAATAAATACAAAGTTACCTGTAAAATAAATATTAATCCTAAAATAGCTATAATATAAATATAATTTATATTGTAGCTATATTAGGATTTATTTTACAGGTAAGTCTTTAGCTTTAAATAGGAATAATTTATTTAAGAAGAGTTAATTAATTTCGTTAGATTAAAATTATATTTAATTTAGGGGGGTGTTAGTGTTAGGGTTAGACTTAGCTTTAGGGGTTAATACATTTATTAGAATAGCGGTGAGCTCCAGTCGGCAGATTAGGGGTTAATAATTGAAGTTAGGTGTCGGCGATGTTAGGGAGGGCAGATTAGGGGTTAATACTATTTATTATAGGGTTAGTGAGGCGGATTAGGGGTTAATAACTTTATAATAATAGCGGTGAGGTCCGCTCGGCAGATTAGGCATTAATAAGTGTAGGCAGGTGGAGGCGATGTTGTGGGGGGCAGATTAGGGGTTAATAAATATAATATAGGGGTCGGCGGTGTTAGGGGCAGCAGATTAGGGGTACATAGGGATAATGTAAGTAGCGGTGGTTTACGGAGCGGCAGATTAGGGGTTAAAAATAATATACAGGGGTCAGCGATAGCGGGGGCGGCAGATTAGGGGTTAATAAGTATAAGGTTAGGGGTGTTTAGACTCGGGGTACATGTTAGGGTGTTAGGTGCAGACGTAGGAAGTGTTTCCCCATAGCAAACAATGGGGCTGCGTTAGGAGCTGAACGCGGCTTTTTTGCAGGTGTTAGTTTTTTTTTCAGCTCAAACAGCCCCATTGTTTCCTATGGGGGAATCGTGCACGAGCACGTTTTTGAGGCTGGCCGCGTCCGTAAGCAACTCTGGTATCGAGAGTTGAAGTTGCGTTAAATATGCTGTACGCTCCTTTTTTGGAGCCTAACGCAGCCATTCTGTGGACTTTCAATACCAGAATTATTTTAAAGGTGCAGCCAGAAAAAAAGCCAGCGTTAGATTCGCGGGTCGTTACCGACAAAACTCTAAATCTAGCCGTAATATTGTTAAAACATATAATAAGACCTGTGTGGACATGGCAAAAAAAGGTTATATTGTCATGTTTCTGACATATTCTTGTACTATAACTCACATCCACAATAGTTGTTTCTGAAGGGTACATATAGTGATATTCACTTCTAAGATGTAAATCAATGCATCTCACATCCAATATAAATTGACACATTGGTATATATAGTGGTGATGTTACTGATAGGGTTGGCATTATCAGGTGTTTTAAGGCTGCAGGTGAGAGGTTGTGGTGTCTGTGATTGGTTGGACACAATTGCAAAGAGGCAGCCTTCAAGAAGGTCTTAGAAATTATCATATGAGCCATCCTAGGTTTTGCTTTCAACAAAGAATACCAAGAGAACAATGCAAGTGTTAGAATTAAATCTGAAAGTAGTTTGAAATAACAGGCCCTATTTAAAACAAGAAGGTTTTCTTTGGACTTGACTGTCCCTTTATATATTTTGGCATCAATGCCAAGCTGTGTTAGCATTAGAATAAATTACACTCCAGTGGGTTCTAAAGAGATGAAGGTAATACAAATATGATTTCCCATTGCTCTCTCCTCCAAATATTGTTGATTGTTTTGAGAAGAAATTTAAAGTAAATAAGCAAGTATATGTCCACAATGTGATAAATTACATACAAGCTCAATCCATTTGATTATGTTGTGGCTTCAAACTATTTCAAATACACAAATAAACCTTAATAAAACAATATCATAATATGCTGTCCCTTTAACCTTGAGATGCTGCTTAAATGTATGTGTTTGTTAAGGCTTCCAGGGAGTTACGTTGCTTTTTTAGTCAGTGCAAGGGTTGCTGCGCCTGCAATATGTGGCGAGATGAGAATGGAGTAGATTTTCTGAATTCTGCGCGCGTAAGTCCTTACGCTGTATATTGGATACCAAATTGCACGGCTGTTCTATGTTAGTCTATGGGTAAAAAAAATACATCCGAAGGGTGAAATATATGCGCGTAACTTGTATGCTATGCCGTATATGTAATACCAAAATCGCGTAAAATCTGGCGGCGGAGGATTTTGCGGGCGACGCTGCATATGTAATGGAGGCCCAGAAATGAATCCATGTGCAGTGAGATATCTGTGTACAAAGGAGTAAATAAAACTGTCATTTGGTTTACAAAACTTGTTTATAGTAGGTACTTCAGCCTCTCTCGGCACAGTAGGAAAACTGTCATTTACTATTTATATCACAAGACAATAAAGCAAACTGAATTAAAGGGACACTGTACCCACATTTTTTATTTTGTAATTCAGAAAGAGCATGCAATTTTAAGCAACTTTCTAATTTACTCCTATTATCAATTTTTCTTTGTTCTCTTGCTATCATTATTTGAAAAAGAAGGCATCTAAGCTTTTTTTTGGTTTCAGTACTCTGGACAGCACTTTTTTATTGGTGGATGAATTTATCCACCAATCAGCAAGGACAACCCAGGTTGTTCACCAAAAATGGGCCGGCATCTAAACTTACATTCTTGCATTTCAAATAAAGATACCAAGAGAATGAAGAAAATTTGATAATAGGAGTAAATTAGAAAGTTGCTTAAAATTTCATGCTCAATCTGAATCACAAAATAATTTTTTTGGGTACAGTGTCCCTTTAAAGAGAGCACTGGCAAGCATTTTCCTGTGTATAATTAAAACTTTTATAGACAATTTAACTTCCTATAAAGTAAAACAGATTTTACATTCCATTTTTTAGGCAAACTAAGCTTTAAGAATGTTTAAATGTTGCTTTATAACATTTATATAATGTCCCTTTAAGATTATGAAGCCTGAATTCCATGTTTACATATCAGACTTTGCTAATAAATATTCCCTGGTGCTTCCAGAGGTGACAGGCTGATGTGTTACTGCGGCTCTGAAGCTGAATATCTGCCATCTGATGCTACAGTTAATAGATTTCTCGCTCTTTGCCTCCTGCACATTATTCTTGCATGACCTTATTTGGTGATATTTGTGCAATAGCTTTGTTTAGTTAATAGAGAAGAAGTTCTGTCTGCATTGTATGAAATATACCATCACATAAGAAAATATTTATAAGATGCTGCACATCTGTGAACAATCTCTGTGTGTATATGACAGTAATGAGCTGAAAGTATTGTATTTGATGGCATTTTGTGTGCCCTAAACGCTGGAGTCTAACTTATGTATATACCCATATACCTAGTTATCCCTCAGCAGGGCACACAATGCTTCTTTATGACATGCAAACAGAGCACTGACTTATACAGGGACCCACCCGTATCCTTAGTTCCCAAGCCTATCACTAGTAATGCACATCTGAAAACTAAATTACAATTAAAATAAAAAAACTAACATTACTTTAAAAATAAAAAATACTACGTTTAAATTAAAGGGACACTGAACACAATTTTTTTTTTTCTTTCGTGATTCAGATAGAGCATGCAATTTTAAGCAACTTTCTAATTTACTCCTAAAATCAATTTTTCTTCGTTCTCTTGCTATCTTTATTTGAAAAAGAAGGCATCTAAGGTTTTTTTGGGTTCAGGACTCTGGACAGCACTTTTTTATTGGTGGATTAATTTATCCACCAATCAAAAAGGACAACCCAGGTTATTCACCAAAAATGGGCCGGCATCTAAACTTACATTTTTGCATTTCAAATAAAGATAGCAAGAGAATGAAGAAAATTTGCTAATAGGAGTAAATTAGAAAGTTGCTTACAATTTCATGCTTTATGTGAATCACAAAAGAAAAAATTTGGGATCAGTGTCCCTTTAAGTTAAAATTACAGAAAATAAAAAAGCTAAAGTTACAGAAAATAAAAAAGTCTATCATCACAGAAAATAAAATAAGAAAATTATACCTAATCCTTATGAAAATAACCCCCCCCCCAAAAGTAAAAACTACCACTAATCTAAGAATAAACTACCAATAGCCCTTAAAAGGGCCTTTTGTAGGGCAGTGGCCTAAAGAAATCAGCTCTTTTCCTTAAAAAAAAGTCCCCCCTCTAACAGTAAAACCCCCCACCTACCAAACCCTCCAAAATAAAAGAACCTAACACTAAAAAAAACTAAACTACCCATTGCCCCTAAAAGTGCATTTGTTTGGGCATTGCCCTTAAAAGGGTATTCAGCTCTTTTAAGAAGGCCCATAACACTAATCTAAAAAAAATGAAAAAAAAAAATGAAAAAGCCTAAATCTTATCTAACCCCCAGGTTGGTACTCACGGTTCATGAAGTCCAGCGGAGAAGGTCCTGTTCCAGGCAGTGAAGTCATCTTCCAAGCGGCGACTGGTTCCTGAAGCCTGGCGGTGAAGTCCTCTGCCATGCGGTGACCGGTGTAATGCTCGTGGAATATGCCACTATCAGACCAAACTTGGCCAGTAGTCTTCTTATCCCGGTGTCAAGTGGAATGATAAGAAATATCCCAGAGCAGAGAGAGAGTTTGTAAAATTAGGTAATCAGTACTCACAGCATGCAGGGCAGTACTCAGCGGCAACAGTGAGGGTATTCAGCAGTATGGCAGTTCAGCGGTTAACCAATAGAAGGACCGGTTACAGACAGGAAGCAGCAACAAAAGGATATCCAGCAGTATAACAGTTCAGGGGTAAACCAATAGAATGGTTAGACAGGCAGAGTTCATTAACAGTTAAGCAATCCAGCAATGCAGATATTAAGGCAAGCAGAGTAGTTAAAACAGGCAGAGTTAATCAACAGTAAAGCATTCCAGCAATTCAGGCATAAGGCAAGCAGAGTAGTCAAAACAGGCAGAGTTCATCAACGATAAAGCAGTCCAGCAATTCAGGGGTTAAGGCAAGCAGAGTAGTCAAACAGGCAGAGTTCATCAACAGTTAAACAATCCAGCAATACAGAGTTTAAGGCAAGCAGCATAGTCAAACAGGCAGAGTTTATCAACGGAAAAGCAATCCAGCAATTCAGGGGTTAAGGCAAGCAGAGTAGTCAAAACAGGCAAAGTTCATCAATAGTAAATCAATACAGCAATTCAGTATACAGATATACAGCACCCAGGAGAACAATAAGTAATACCTATACTTGGGCACAGGTGAGAGAAACTGAGGCCTTTACATAGGGAAGACAGGGTGGGCAGTGATGATGTCATCACTGTGCCGCAGTTACACTGACGTATCCCTAGCAACAGGAGGAGTGCCTGTGTCCATGGCAATGGCCACAGCAGAGCAGGGGAGCAGCGTGACAGAGCCCCCTTCTCAAAGGGTACCTCCGGACCCTGCATAGGCTTGGTGGGATGTGCAGCATGAAACCTGGAGACCAAAGAAGGAGCATGCAAATCACGGGCAGGAACCCAGGAATGATCTGCCACAGAGTAGCCCTTGTAAGAGGTACTGTAGTTGTCTGTGCCTATATCTGGAGTCCAGCATCTTTGCAACCTTATACTCAGGGTCACCATGAATCAGGAGTGGGTGAGGAGGAGGTCGGAACTGAGTATATCTGTTCTTGATGTAACGCTTGAGTAATGAGATGTGGAAGACATGGTGTATGTGCAGGTTTCTGGGCAAGGCCACTTTGTAGGCAACAGGAGACAGTCTTTTAAGGACCTTGTAGGGGCCGATAAACCTAGACCCTAATTTGTGACTGGGTTAACGTATATGAATATGTCGAGTAGAGACCCAAACACACTCACCTACCAAAAATTCATGAACAGAAGCTCTATGATGATCAGCAAACCCCTTGTATCTGGAGACAGCTGAACGTAACTGAGCGCGAATACGTTGCCAATGAGTAGTGTGGTTAGTAACGTGTCAGTCTGCTGCAGGAACCAATGTGGACAGAGCAGAAAGAGGAAAGACACAAGGTTGGTAACCTTCTGCGGCTTGAAATGGAGAACATTGTAGAGAAGAGTGCCAATGAGTGTTCTTTGCCAGCTCAGCTAGGGGCAACAACTCAGACCAATTGGTATGGAGAGAATTAACGAAAGTTCTGAGATAGGCTTCGAGATCTTTATTCACTCTTTGTCATCCCATTAGTATGAGGATGGTAGCCGGACTGCAAGGAAACGGTGGTTCCAATCAACTTGCAAAAGGCTCTCCAAAAGGCAGAGATGAATTGTGGACCTCTGTTGGAAACAATATTCACGGGAATGCCATGAAGTCGTACCACATGTAACAGAAAAAGAGACAATAACTCTTGGGAAGATGGTAGTTTCTTTAAGGGTACAAAATGAGCCAATCTGGAAAATCATTCTACCACAACCCAGATAAACATATGATGTCAGAAGGAGGGAGGTCTACTATGAAATCCATTGTTATGTGTTTCCAAGGTTGTTTGGGAATGGACAAAGGTTGGAATAAGCCAGGAGGCAAGGATCAAGGAGTTTTATTGGCAGGCTGTCACATAATCCTGAGCATCGGTCTTCATGGTAGGCCACCATACATGCTCGGAAAGAAGCTTAAAAGTTCTTGTTAAACCAGGATGTCCTGAAAGTTTACTATCATGATCCCAAGATAACACATGCTCGGAAAGAAGCTTAAAAGTTCTTGTTAAACCAGGATGTCCTGAAAGTTTACTATCATGATCCCAAGATAACACAGGGGTGCGTAGGTTCAGAGGTACAAAGACAATATCAGGAGCTGCGGGGGCTTCAGAAGGCTTTCTAGACTGGGCACACAGTCTTTGAAGAAGAGAGGTGTTAAGTTGAGGAACCACACAGGATGGGGGTATCAATAGGAGCATCAGAGGAATCACTTGACTGAGGAAACTGATGGAAAAGGGCATCAGCCTTTTTATTCTTGGTCCCAGGAAGGTAAGAGACCCCAAAGTTAAAATGGGAAAAGAACAAGGACCACCTGGCCTGTCGAGGATTGAGTCTATGAGCAGTCTCAGGGTACGTCAGATTCTTGTGGTCATCTTAATGGCAAAGAGTTCACAATTACCCATGTCATAGTTCTCTGCAGGAGTAAAGCGCTTGGAGAAAAAGGCTACAGGGTGCAACTTGGAGGATAAAGAATCCCTTTGAGTTAGGACTGCTCCAGCTCCAATCTCGGAGGTGTCAAAGTGAACTGCAGGTCAGGATTAGGATAATGGAGCAAAGGAGCAGAACAAAAGGAATTTTGAGGTGAGAGCAGGCATCCATGGCTTCGGGAGGCCAGTTTTTGAAGTCTCTGTTCCGTTTAGTTAACTAAGTGAGGGGAGCAACTATTTGGGAGAAGTTTTTTTATAAACTTGTGGTAATAATTAGAACCCCAAGAATCTCTGTAGTTCCTTTAATGAGTAAGTTGAGGCCATTCCAGGACTGTGGTGAGCTTAGAAGGATCCATGGCAAAACCCTCCTTCGAGATAACATAGCCAAAGAACTGGATCTGAACTTGGTCAAATTCACATTTCTCCATTTTGGCTACCAGGGAATTGTCTCTGAGGCGAAGAAGTACCTGTGTCACATGTTCATGATGCTACTCAAGGGTGGAGGAGAAAATAAGGATGTCATCCAGATAGATGATGACAGTCGGGTTGAGAAGGTTACGGAAGATATCATTGACAAATGCCTGGAAGACAGCAGGGGCATTACACAGCCCAAAAGGCATTACAAGGTATTCATAATGCCCTGATCTTGTGTTGAAGGCAGTCTTCCATTCATGCCCTGGGAATATACAAACAAGATTATATGCCCCATGTAGATCCAATTTAGTGAAGTAGTGAGCATTTTGGAGGGAATCATAAAGTTCAGTGATTAACAGAATAGGATAGCGATTCTTGATAGTGATGTTGTTAAGGGCTCTGTAGTCTATATAGGGTAGGGTCTGAGCCCACCATCCTTCTTACTGACAAAAAAAACCCAGCCCCGACAAGAGAAGAGGAAGGGCGAATAAAACCTTTAGCTAGGTTCTCTTGAATATACTCCTCCATGGCCTTGGTTTCTGCCTTGGAGAGTGGATAAGTCCTCCCTTTAGGAAGTGGGACTCCAGGAAAGAGGTCAGTCTTGCAGTCGTAAGGACAGTGGGGTGGCAGTACATAAGCTGCTTTCTTTTCATTAAGGGTTAATACTTTTATTAGGTAGATTGCAATGTGGGTGAATTGCGGATTAGGAGTTAATAGTTTAATTAGGCATATTGCGTTTTGAGGGGTTGTCGGTTTAGGGGTTAATATTTGTATTATTAGTTCAGATGTGGGTTTGATGGCGGATATAGGGGTTTTACATTTCGGGTTTATTTTTGGGAGGTGTGTTAGACTTTTACGGGAGATTTTATGTTTTTTTTTTTATTTTCTTAGGCTCTGGCAGTTTTTAAAGTGCCGTAAGTCACTGGCGACTCCAGAAATTTTTATTTACACTCATTTCTGGACATCGCTAGTTCATCCAACTTACGGTACTTTATGAACTGCCAGCACCGTATATGTATTACCCCGATGTGAGAGGTGAAATTACAGGCGGCATGGGCTTCAGCGCTTACTCTGAAGCCTGCACCGTATATGTAATCTCGTCCGATATGTGATGTGGGAGGGCCGCACTCAGCCAAAAGTAGAGGGGCCAATAATAAATACCAACACCAAAGAGCTAACAAAAACAAAATATTGTCTTATATGTGTCATTATAAGCACAGGGAGCTTGTGCTCTCCCTAGAGATAACAATGTAGAATATTCACTATATTTTAGACAATAGTTTTAGTCTTATCCCAGGGCTGCTGGCATTTTATACTATTTTTTGCATTCTCTATTCTTTGGCAATTTGACTTACTTGGTTATGGGGTAGATTTATCATGCTACGGTGGAAAGGAGCATACTTATGTGCCCTTATCTGCCACAGCTCACCTCTGGTAGACTAAATTCTGCTGCTGAAATTCAGCATTGCACAAGAACGCAATTTTGCGCTCTTGTGCAATGCCCACCCTGCCCGCACACTAATATATCTTCTTTAATTGGCAGGTTGCTACGAATCATTGGGGGAAGGATGTGGGAGTGCAACTTGGAAGATATGCTACATTTCAGTGGAACTAATTTTAACATTAAAGACCAGATGCACCACACAGAAAGTGTCCTTTACATTGCCGGGGAGATTGGGCTGGAGAGGCGCAATGCTGAGCCGGAGGGGCGGGGCTGAGCCAGGGGCGGACGGGCCATATAAATTTCCAGGGCCGGTCTGATTTCCCAGTCCAGCCCTGGCACAGCCAATCACATGCGGGCAGGAGCTGTCAATCTCCTAAAATATGGTGAAGAGGATAGGGAAGTATATTAGATTTGTATAGGTTGAACTCGATGGTCTTAGGTCTTTTTTCAACCTCATCTACTATGTTACTATGTTACTATCAGCTAGATTACGAGTTGTGCCTTATGACTCAAATTGTAGCGTTATGGCCCATAACACATCAATTTCCCTAACGCAGCCATTACAAGTTTCAAAAAACCTCCATAGCGCAACAAAAATCCTCATCTACGCACAAATCCATAACAGTAGTTATTGATATATCGCAACCAAAATCCTTCACAAATCACTTCAAAAATATTATACAAAGTACACTTACACTCATACAAACACTGTTCAATATTTTTTTTTTACACAAAAATATAACGGATCAAAGATATGAGATCTCGGGTGTTAGAAAAAAAAAATGATTTTACATTGACTTACATAGACATACATGAACATACTCTCATTTAGATACATCTACGTACAAATGTCATCACATACAGAATTCGCTACATACAAACAATATACAGCACATTACGTACGCAAAACATTTTTTAAATATGAAATTATCACAATTTCAGGTATTTTTTCACAAAATGACATGACGTCATTTACTTTGCGCTCAACAGGAGTGTGGGTAGTTTTTTTCTTTCAGTTTCTATCGTCTATTGACTTCTATGGGGAATACGTGCTCGTGCACGCGACTGGCCTCTTTCCGTAATGCACGATATAATATTATCTTTTTAAACTTGTAATGGCAGCGTTATAGTTGTTGCGCTAATTTATTCATTCTTGCGTAGGTCCCGCAATGAAAAACAGATACCGAAATATACTATTTGGCACTTGGCATTTGGAGCTATGTGTTTTACATGTGTGAACATCAGTACAAGATCAAAATCATTTAGGAAATTACATTATATCAACTATAAATCTTGATCAATTGTATCATCACAAATACGAAATTTGCTTCAAGAATTAACACATATTTAAACGGACATAAAACAACATTTCCTTCTTAATATGGGAAGAGTCCACAGCTGCATACCTTACTTGTGGGAAATACTGAACCTGGGCACCATGAGGGGGCAAAGACACCCCAGCCAATGGCTTAAATATCTGCCCCACTTCCTCATAACCCCAGTCATTCTTTGCCTTTCATCACAGGAGGTTGGCCTATCACTGTGAGAGGTTTGGGATACTATTCAAACCTTTTCATGGTCCCAAAGAAGGAGGGAACTTTCTGTCCGATTCTGGACCTAAAGTGCTTAAACAAGTTTTTAAATGTCCCCTCGTTCAAGATGGAGACAAGGGCAGTTCATGGCCACGATAGATCTGAAGGATGCTCCCTTTACATACCAATCCTCAAGGAAGGACCACTTCCTTTTCCTAAGGTTTTGCATTCGTGGACCAGCACTTCCAGTTTATTGCACTTCCGTTTGGTCTAGCTACAACTCCAAGACATTTTTCGAAGAGTGGACCATTCAGAATCTCTCCTCTGTCTTCTTCAATCTCATGGATGGAAGATAATTCTAGAGAGAGTTCTCTTGTATCAAGTACCAGGGTAGAATTCTCGGGTTCTATAATAGACATGAGAATATTTCTAACAGACCAGAGACATTGCCAGCTAGCTTCAACATGTCTTGCCCTCCAGACCGCCTTAAGGCCATCTGTTGATCAGTGTATGGAGGTGATTGGTCTCATGGTGTCCAGCATGGACATCATTTCCTTTGCCAGGTTTCACCTTAGACTGTTGCCACTGCGCATGCTGAAGCAATGGAACAGCGATCATTCAGATTTGTCTCAACAGATTTCTCTGGACAACCGATCGAGGGAATCGCACTCTTGGTGGTTTTGTCTGAATCACTTGCCCCGAGGGATGTCCGTCTTAAGTCCATCCTGGGTGATTGTGACTACGGTTGCGAGTCTGTCAGGATGGGTAGCTGTTTGGGGTGCCAGGAAGGCACAGGGCCTATGGACTCAGGAGGAAAGCTCACTCCGGATCTCATTTTGGATTTTCGGGCAATATACAAGGTTCATCCCAGTTTACCTGATTCCAATCAGACAATACTCGGTGGCTTACATAAACCACCAGGGGGGAACGAGAAGCTCCCTAGCTATGAGGGAAGTATCTCGGATTCTGGAGTGGGTGGAGACCCACATTTCCTCAGCAGACAATCCTTTCATCTGGTGGAATGATCTCTCCATCCCAAGTGTTTGCAGAGATTTGCAAGAGGAATATCTTATGACGTCTCAATACCAAGCTACCCAGATATGGGTCGAGGTACAGGGATCCTCAGGCGTAGCTAATGGATGCATTAGTGGTGCCTTGGAGGTTCAATCTAATTTATCTTTTCCGGCCATTACCACTACTTCCTAGTGTAGTGGCTCAAATCAAGCAGGCATCAGTGATACTGATTGCTCCATCTTGGCCGCAAAGGAAATGGTTTGCGGATCTAGTGGAGATATCATCATCTCCTCTGTGGAAGTTGCCTTGTTGCAGGGATCTGCTGACCAAGGTCTCTTTGTTCATCAATGTCTAGATTCTCTGAGGCTGACTGCGTGAAGATTGAACGCTTAGTCCTAGCCAAGAGAGGGTTTTCTGAGAGAGTTATTTTAACTCTCATTCAAGCTTGTAAGCTGGTTGCTCGTCGCATCTATCATAAGGTGTGGAGGACCTACTTATTCTGTTCTCCAGGATGAACTGGAGAAGGGCTTTTCTGCAAGTCCTCTGAAGGGACAAATTTCGTCCCTGTCTGTGTTACTGCACAAGAGGTTTGCTGATCTTCCAGATGTTCAGTCATTTGTTAAGGCTCTGCTAGGATCAGACCTGTTTTATTTTTTAGACCATGTACCATTTTGGTAGCCCTCCTTTGCACAGAATCAAGTTTGTTAATATCCTTCTGAAGATATGGCCACCATAACTGCACACAATACTCAAGACAGCAGCTCTCATCTGGAGCCACGCAGATGTATGTGCACTGCAATCCCTGGCATGTCCAAGATGCTTTGCTGCATTTATGTTCTGGTGTCCGGAAGCTTTCAATCCGGTGAGGGGTACATATCTGGGTTGGCTCAGGGTACCTTCTCTCTGTGGTTTTTGAAAGGTTTCTGAACGCCATGACAAGAATTAGTAGGCTTTACGTAGGATTCCCTCAAAATGAGGACAATTGGAGACGACTCAAGAGGGAATTCTATGGAATAGCTGAAATGGCCAATGCTTTGAGAGCAATAGATTGCACCCATATTGCTCTGCGGGCTCCAGCAGAAGAGGACCCCTTCCGAAATCGCAAACACTTTCATAGTTTGAACGTGCAGTTCGTGTGTGACGCACGTATGAGAATTATGAATGTGTTTGTGAATTTTTGGGGGTCCAGTCATGTTGCCCGTATCCTCAGGCAGTCCTCACTCTGGCAACAGTTTGAGGACAGACAGTTTCCCCATGGGCAGCTCATTGGTGATTACTTGTGCACAGCATGGCTCAGAAGTTAGACAATTGCCACTGTAATGTTTGCAAACAGTTGTGTTTGTTTAATGTGCAAAATGTGTAGCTATAGGATGCGCTTTAACCATTTTTTGTCTCTTTCAGCAAATGTCTAGTTTTTGCTCCAAACAGATATGTAGTAGGTCATAGCTTAAATGTGCAGATATAGGATGCTCTTTAACCATTTTTTGTCTCTTTCAGCAAATGTCTAGTTTTAGCTCCAAACAGATATGTAGCAGGTCATAACTTAAATGTGCAGATATAGGATGCGCTTTAACCATTTTTTGTCTCTTTCAGCAAATATCTAGTTTTATCTCCAAACAGATATGTAGCAGGTCATAGCTTAAATGTGCAGCTATAGGATGCTCTTTAACCATTTTTTGTCTCTTTCAGCAAATGTCTAGTTTTAGCTCCAGATATGTAG
Source organism: Bombina bombina (assembly GCF_027579735.1). Classification (NCBI taxonomy): domain Eukaryota; kingdom Metazoa; phylum Chordata; class Amphibia; order Anura; family Bombinatoridae; genus Bombina; species Bombina bombina. The sequence continues at coordinate 14,721,353 of NC_069500.1, forward strand.
CAGGTTATAGCTTAAATGTGCAGATATAGGCCTCTATTTATCAAGCTGTCAATCGCAACTACGCTGGAATTCTGCAGCGTATTTGTTGCGAGCCTGATTCGCCTTATTTATGAAACCCTACAGACCGGCAAAAGTAGAATTTAGTGACGTAACATACGATCCGCCGGACTCAGTCCGACACAGATCGATGCTTATGTCACTCCAGATGTTCCGAATGCAAGTTCGGCACAATCTGACTACTTTTGCTAGTTAGCAAATAACTAGCAGGTACGCTCTGCACTATTCCGGCCCAGCGTACCTGGTTTTCAATCCGCCACCCTGGAGGCGGCGGATGCCATAGGAATCAATGGGAGTCTGAAAGCAGCGAAAGCTTATGTTTGCTGCTGTCCGATATCCCATTGATTCCTATGGTAATGTTTACACCTAACACCCTAACCCCGAGTCTAAAGCTCCCTAATCTGCCCCCCCTACACCGCCGCCACCTACATTATACTTATTAAACCCTAAACTGCCGCTCTCGGAGCCCACCGTCACTCTAATAAACTTATTAACCCCTAAACCGCCGCTCACGGACCCTGCCGCTACTAAATAAAGTGTTTAACCACTAAACCGCCGCTCCGAGAGCCCACCGCCACCTACATTATATTTATTAACCACTAATCTGCCCCCCCTACATCGCCGCCATTAAATTAAATTTATTAACCCCTAAACCTAAGTCTAACCCTAACCCTAACCCCCCCTAACTTAAATATAATTTAAATAAATCTAAATAAATTATTCCTATTTAAAACTACATACTTACCTATAAAATAAACCCTAAGATAGCTACAATATAACTTATAGTTACATTGAATCTATCTTAGGATTTATTTTTATTTTACAGGCAAGTTTGTATTTATTTTAACTAGGTAGAATAGTTATTAAATAGTTATTAACTATTTAATAACTACCTAACTAAAATAAATACAAAAGTACCTGTAAAATAAAACCTAACCTAAGTTACAATACACCTAACACTACACTATAATTAAATTAATTACCTACATTAACTACAATTAACTACAATTAAATAAATTAAATTAAATTATCTAAAGTACAAAAAAAACAAACACTAAATTACAGAAAATAATAAAATAATTACAAGATTTTTAAACTAATTACACCTAATCTAATCCCCCTAATAAAAGCCCCCCAAAATAAAAAAAGCCCTACCCTATACTAAATTACAAATAGCCCTTAAAAGGGCTTTTTGCGGGGCATTGCCCCAAAGTAATCAGCTCTTTTACCTGTAAAAAAAAGTACAATACCCCCCAACATTAAAACCCACCACCCACACACCCAACCCTACTTTAAAACCCACCCAATATGCCCTTAAAAAAACCTAACACTAACCCCTTGAAGATCACCCTACCTTGAGAAGTCTTCACCCAACCGGGCCGAAGTCATCAACGAAGCCAGCAGAAGTGGTCCTCCAGATGGGCAGAAGTCTTCATCCAAGATGGGCAAAAGAGGTCCTCCAGACAGGAAGAAATCTTCATCTAGACGGCATCTTCTATCTTCTTCCATCCGGCGCGGAGCGGCTCCATCTTCAAGAAATCTGACGCGAAGCATCCTCTTCCATCTACGGCGACTGTAGAATGAAGGTTCCTTTAAGTGACATCATCCAAGATGGTGTCCCTTCAATTCCAATTGGCTGATAGAATTCTATCAACCAATCAGAATTAAGGTAGGAAAAATCCTATTGGTTGATGCAATCAGCCAATAGGATTGAAGTTCAATCCTATTGGCTGATCCAATCAGCCAATAGAATGTGAGCTCAATCCTATTGGCTGATTGGATCAGCCAATAGGAATGAACTTCAATCCTATTGGCTGATTGCATCAACCAATAGGATTTTTTCTACCTTAATTACGATTGGCTGATAAAATTCTATCAGCCAATCGGAATTGAAGGGACGCCATCTTGGATGACGTCACTTAAAGGAACCTTCATTCTACAGTCGCCGTCGATGGAAGAGGATGCTCCGCGTTGGATGTCTTGAAGATGGAACCGCTCCTCGCTGGATGGATGAAGATAGAAGATGCCGTCTGGATGAAGACTTCTGTCCGTCCGGAGGACCTCTTCTGCCCAGTTTGGATGAAGACTTCTCCCCATCTGGAGGACCACTTCTGCCGGCTTCGTTGAGGACTTCGGCCCGGTTGGGTGAAGACTTCTCAAAGTAGGGTGATCTTCAAGGGGATAGTGTTAGGTTTTTTAAGGGGGTATTGGGTGGGTTTTAGAGTAGGGTTGGGTGTGTGGGTGGTGGGATTTTATGTTGGGGGGTATTGTACATTTTTTAGAGGTAAAAGAGCTGATTACTTTGGGGCAATGCCCCTCAAAAAACCCTTTTAAAGGCTATTTGTAATTTAGTATAGGGTAGGGCTTTTTTATTTTGGGGGGCTTTTTATTTTTTTAGGGGGATTAGATTAGGTGTAATGAGTTTAAAAATCTTGTAATTATTTTATTATTTTCTGTAATTTAGTGTTTGTTTTTTTTTGTACTTCATATAATTTTATTTAATTTATTTAATTGTAGATAATTGTAGTTAATGTAGGTAATTAATTTAATTATAGTGTAGTATTAGGTGTAATTGTAACGTAGGTTAGGTTTTATTTTACAGGTACTTTTGTATTTATTTTAGCTAGGTAGTTATTAAATAGTTAATAGCTAATAAATATTGTACCTAGTTAAAATAAATACAAAGTTGCCTGTAAAATAAAAATAAACCTTAAGCTAGCTACAACGTAACTATTAGTTATATTGTAGCTATCTTACGGCTAGATTTAGAGTTTTGTCGGTAACGACCCGCGTAGCTAACGCTAGCTTTTTTCTGGCCACACCTTTAAAATAACTCTGGTATTGAGAGTCCACAGAATGGGTGCGTTAGGCTCCAAAAAAGGAGCGTAGAGCATATTTAACGCAACTTCAACTCTCGATAGCAGAGTTGCTTACGGACAGGGCCAGCCTCAAAAACGTGCTCGTGCACGATTCCCCCATAGGAAACAATGGGGCTGTTTGAACTGAAAAAAAACCTAACACCTGCAAAAAAGCCGCGTTCAGCTCCTAACGCAGCCCCATTGTTTGCTATGGGGAAACACTTCCTACGTCTGCACCTAACACTCTAACATGTACCCCGAGTCTAAACACCCCTAACCTTACACTTATTAACCCCTATTCTGCCGCCCCCGCTATCGCTGACCCCTGCATATTATTATTAACCCCTAATCTGCCGCTCCGTAAACCGCCGCTACTTACATTATCCCTATGTACCCCTACTCTGCTGCCCCTAACACCGCCGACCCCTATATTATATCTATTAACCCCTAATCTGCCCCCCACAACGTCGCCTCCACCTGCCTACACTTATTAACCCCTAATCTGCTGAGCGGACCGCACCGCTATTATTATAAAGTTATTAACCCCTAATCCGCCTCACTAACCCTATAATAAATAGTATTAACCCCTAATCTGCCCTCCCTAACATCGCCGACACCTAACTTCAATTATTAACCCCTAATCTGCCGACTGGAGCTCACCGCTATTCTAATAAATGTATTAACCCCTAAAGCTAAGTCTAACCCTAACACTAACACCCCCCTAAATTAAATATAATTTTAATCTAACGAAATTAATTAACTCTTATTAAATAAATTATTCCTATTTAAAGCTAAATACTTACCTGTAAAATAAATCCTAATATAGCTACAATATAAATTATAATTATATTATAGCTATTTTAGGATTTATATTTATTTTACAGGTAACTTTGTATTTATTTTAACCAGGTACAATAGCTATTAAATAGTTAAGAACTATTTAATAGCTAAAATAGTTAAAATAATTACAAATTTACCTATAAAATAAATCCTAACCTAAGTTACAATTAAACCTAACACTACACTATCAATACATTAATTATATAAAATACCTATAATTATCTACAATAAAACCTAACACTACACTATCAATAAATTAATTAAATACAATTCCTACAAATAAATACAATGAAATAAACTAACTAAAGTACAAACAATAAAAAAGAACTGTTACAAAAAATAAAAAAATATTTACAAACATTAGAAATATATTACAACAATTTTAAACTAATTACACCTACTCTAAGCCCCCTAATAAAATAACAAAGCCCCCCAAAATAAAAAAATGCCCTACCCTATTCTAAATTACTAAAGTTCAAAGCTCTTTTACCTTACCAGCCCTGAACAGGGCCCTTTGCGGGGCATGCCCCAAGAAGTTCAGCTCTTTTGCCTGTAAAAAAAAACATACAATACCCCCCCCAACATTACAAACCACCACCCACATACCCCTAATCTAACCCAAACCCCCCTTAAATAAACCTAACACTAAGCCCCTGAAGATCTCCCTACCTTGAGCCGTCTTCACCCAGCCGAGCCAAATTCTTCATCCAAGCGGAGCAAGAAGAGGTCCTCCATCCGGTAAAAGTCTTCATCCAAGCGGAGCAGAAGAGGTCTTACATCCGATTGAAGTCTTCACCCAAGAGGAATCTTCTATCGTCATCCATCCGGAGCGGAGCGGCAGCATCCTGAAGACCTCCGACGCGGAACATCCATCCTGGCCGACGACTGAACGACGAATGACGGTTCCTTTAAATGACGTCATCCAAGATGGCGTCCCTCGAATTCCGATTGGCTGATAGGATTCTATCAGCCAATCGGAATTAAGGTAGGAATATTCTGATTGGCTGATGGAATCAGCCAATCAGAATCAAGTTCAATCCGATTGGATGATCCAATCAGCCCAGTTTGGATGAAGACTTCTCCCCATCTGGAGGACCACTTCTGCCGGCTTCGTTGAGGACTTCAGCCCGGTTGGGTGAAGACTTCTCAAAGTAGGGTGATCTTCAAGGGGTTAGTGTTAGGTTTTTTAAGGGGGTATTGGGTGGGTTTTAGAGTAGGGTTGGGTGTGTGGGTGGTGGGATTTTATGTTGGGGGGTATTGTACATTTTTTACAGGTAAAAGAGCTGATTACTTTGGGGCAATGCCCCTCAAAAAACCCTTTTAAAGGCTATTTGTAATTTAGTATAGGGTAGGGCTTTTTTATTTTGGGGGGCTTTTTTATTTTTTTAGGGGGATTAGATTAGGTGTAATGAGTTTAAAAATCTTGTAATTATTTTATTATTTTCTGTAATTTAGTGTTTGTTTTTTTTGTACTTCAGATAATTTTATTTAATTTATTTAATTGTAGATAATTGTAGTTAATGTAGGTAATTAATTTAATTATAGTGTAGTATTAGGTGTAATTGTAACGTAGGTTAGGTTTTATTTTACAGGTACTTTTGTATTTATTTTAGCTAGGTAGTTATTAAATAGTTAATAGCTAATAAATATTGTACCTAGTTAAAATAAATACAAAGTTGCCTGTAAAATAAAAATAAACCTTAAGCTAGCTACAACGTAACTATTAGTTATATTGTAGCTATCTTACGGCTAGATTTAGAGTTTTGTCGGTAACGACCCGCGTAGCTAACGCTGGCTTTTTTCTGGCCGCACCATAAAAATAACTCTGGTATTGAGAGTCCACAGAATGGCTGCGTTAGGCTCCAAAAAAGGAGCGTAGAGCATATTTAACGCAACTTCAACTCTCGATACCAGAGTTGCTTATGGACACGGCCAGCCTCAAAAACGTGCTCGTGCACGATTCCACCATAGGAAACAATGGGGCTGTTTGAGCTGAAAAAAAACCTAACACCTGCAAAAAAGCCGCGTTCAGCTCCTAACGCAGCCCCATTGTTTGCTATGGGGAAACACTTCCTACGTCTGCACCTAACACTCTAACATGTACCCCGAGTCTAAACACCCCTAACCTTACACTTATTAACCACTATTCTGCCGCCCCCGCTATCGCTGACCCCTGCATATTATTATTAACCCCTAATCTGCCGCTCCGTAAACCGCCGCTACTTACATTATCCCTATGTACCCCTAATCTGCTGCCCCTAACACCGCCGACCCCTATATTATATTTATTAAGCCCTAATCTGACCCCCACAACGTCGCCTCCACCTGCCTACACTTATTAACCCCTAATCTGCCGAGCGGACCGCACCGCTATTATTATAAAGTTATTAACCCCTAATCCGCCTCACTAACCCTATAATAAATAGTATTAACCCCTAATCTGCCCTCCCTAACATCGCCAACACCTAACTTCAATTATTAACCCCTAATCTGCCGACTGGAGCTCAACGCTATTCTAATAAATGTATTAACCCCTAAAGCTAAGTCTAACCCTAACACTAACTCCCCCCTAAATTAAATATAATTTTAATCTAACGAAATTAATTAACTCTTATTAAATAAATTATTCCTATTTAAAGCTAAATACTTACCTGTAAAATAAATCCTAATATAGCTACAATATAAATTATAATTATATTATAGCTATTTTAGGATTAATATTTATTTTACAGGTAACTTTGTATTTATTTTAACCAGGTACAATAGCTATTAAATAGTTAAAAACTATTTAATAGCTAAAATAGTTAAAATAATTACAAATTTACCTATAAAATAAATCCTAACCTAAGTTACAATTAAACCTAACACTACACTATCAATACATTAATTAAATAAAATACCTATAATTATCTACAATAAAACCTAACACTGCACTATCAATAAATTAATTAAACACAATTGCTACAAATAAATACAATTAAATAAACTAACTAAAGTACAAAAAATAAAAAAGAACTAGGTTACAAAAAATAAGAAAATATTTACAAACATTAGAAATATATTACAACAATTTTAAACTAATTACACCTACTCTAAGCCCCCTAATAAAATAACAAAGCCCCCCAAAATAAAAAAATGCCCTACCCTATTCTAAATTACTAAAGTTCAAAGCTCTTTTACCTTACCAGCCCTGAACAGGGCCCTTTGTGGGGCATGCCCCAAGAAGTTCAGCTCTTTTGCCTGTAAAAAAAAAACATACAATACCCCCCCCCAACATTACAACCCACCACCCACATACCCCTAATCTAACCCAAACCCCCCTTAAATAAACCTAACACTAAGCCCCTGAAGATCTCCCTACCTTGAGCCGTCTTCACCCAGCTGAGCCAAATTCCTCATCCAAGCGGAGCAAGAAGAGGTCCTCCATCCGGTAGAAGTCTTCATCCAAGCGGGGCAGAAAAGGTCTTCCATCCGATTGAAGTCTTCATCCAAGAGGCATCTTCTATCGTCATCCATCCGGAGCGGAGCGGCAGCATCCTGAAGACTTCCGACGCGGAACATCCATCCTGGCCGACGACTGAACGACGATTGACGGTTCCTTTAAATGACGTCATCCAAGATGGCGTCCCTCGAATTCCGATTGGCTGATAGGATTCTATCAGCCAATTGGAATTAAGGTAGGAATATTCTGATTGGCTGATGGAATCAGCCAATCAGAATCAAGTTCAATCCCGCATAGCTAACGCTGGCTTTTTTCTGGCCGCACCTTTAAAATAACTCTGGTATTGAGAGTCCACAGAATGGCTGCGTTAGGCTCCAAAAAAGGAGCGTAGAGCATATTTAACGCAACTTCAACTCTCGATAGCAGAGTTGCTTACGGACGGGGCCAGCCTCAAAAACGTGCTCGTGCACGATTCCCCCATAGGAAACACACATACGAGCACGTATTCTGCCGCCCCCGCTATCGCTGACCCCTGCATATTATTATTAACCCCTAATCTGCCGCTCCGTAAACCGCCGCTACTTACATTATCCCTATGTACCCCTAATCTGCTGCCCCTAACACCGCCGACCCCTATATTATATTTATTAACCCCTAATCTGCCCCCCACAACGTCGCCTCCACCTGCCTACACTTATTAACCCCTAATCTGCCGAGCGGACCGCACCGCTATTATTATAAAGTTATTAACCCCTAATCCGCCTCACTAACCCTATAATAAATAGTATTAACCCCTAATCTGCCCTCCCTAACATCGCCGACACCTAACTTCAATTATTAACCCCTAATCTGCCGACTGGAGCTCACCGCTATTCTAATAAATGTATTAACCCCTAAAGCTAAGTCTAACCCTAAAACTAACACCCCCCTAAATTAAATATAATTTTAAACTAACGAAATTAATTAACTCTTATTAAATAAATTATTCCTATTTAAAGCTAAATACTTACCTGTAAAATAAATCCTAATATAGCTACAATATAAATTATAATTATATTATAGCTATTTTAGGATTTATATTTATTTTACAGGTAACTTTGTATTTATTTTAACCAGGTACAATAGCTATTAAATAGTTAAGAACTATTTAATAGCTAAAATAGTTAAAATAATTACAAATTTACCTATAAAATAAATCCTAACCTAAGTTACAATTAAACCTAACACTACACTATCAATACATTAATTAAATAAAATACCTATAATTATCTACAATAAAACCTAACACTACACTATCAATAAATTAATTAAATAAAATTCCTACAAATAAATACAATGAAATAAACTAACTAAAGTACAAAAAATAAAAAAGAACTAAGTTACAAAAAATAAAAAAATATTTACAAACATTAGAAATATATTACAACAATTTTAAACTAATTACACCTACTCTAAGCCCCCTAATAAAATAACAAAGCCCCCCAAAATAAAAAAAATGCCCTACCCTATTCTAAATTACAAAAGTTCAAAGCTCTTTTACCTTACCAGCCCTGAACAGAGCCCTTTGCGGGGCATGCCCCAAGAAGTTCAGCTCTTTTGCCTGTAAAAAAAAAACATACAATACCCCCCCAACATTACAACCCACCACCCACATACCCCTAATCTAACCCAAACCCACCTTAAATAAATCTAACACTAAGCCCCTGAAGATCTCCCTACCTTGAGCCGTCTTCACCCAGCCGAGCCAAATTCCTCATCCAAGCGGAGCAAGAAGAGGTCCTCCATCCGGTAGGAGTCTTCATCCAAGCGGGGCAGAAGAGGTCTTCCATCCGATTGAAGTCTTCATCCAAGAGGCATCTTCTATCGTCATCCATCCGGAGCAGAGCGGCAGCATCCTGAAGACCTCCGACGCGGAACATCCATCCTGGCCGACGACTGAACGACGATTGACGGTTCCTTTAAATGACGTCATCCAAGATGGCGTCCCTCGAATTCTGATTGGCTGATAGGATTCTATCAGCCAATAGGAATTAAGGTAGGAATATTCTGATTGGCTGATGGAATCAGCCAATCAGAATCAAGTTCAATCCGATTGGATGATCCAATCAGCCAATCGGATTGAACTTGATTCTGATTGGCTGATTCCATCAGCCAATCAGAATATTCCTACCTTAATTCCAATTGGCTGATAGAATCCTATCAGCCAATCAGAATTCGAGGGACGCCATCTTGGATGATGTCATTTAAAGGAACCGTCATTCGTCATTCAGTCGTCGGCCAGGATGGATGTTCCGCGTCGGAGGTCTTCAGGATGCTGCCGCTCCTCTCCGGATGGATGACGATAGAAGATGCCTCTTGGATGAAGACTTCAATCGAATGGAAGACCTCTTCTGCCCCGCTTGGATGAAGACTTCTACGGGATGGAGGACCTCTTCTTGCTCCACTTGGATGAAGAATTTGGCTCGGCTGGGTGAAGACGACTCAAGGTAGGGAGATCTTCAGGGGCTTAGTGTTAGGTTTATTTAAGGGGGGTTTGGGTTAGATTAGGGGTATGTGGGTGGTGGGTTGTAATGTTGGGGGGGGGGTATTGTATGTTTTTTTTTTACAGGCAAAAGAGCTGAACTTCTTGGGGCATGCCCCGCAAAGGGCCCTGTTCAGGGCTGGTAAGGTAAAAGAGCTTTGAACTTTAGTAATTTAGAATAGGGTAGGGCATTTTTTTATTTTGGGGGGCTTTGTTATTTTATTAGGGGGCTTAGAGTAGGTGTAATTAGTTTAAAATTGTTGTAATATATTTCTAATGTTTGTAAATATTTTTTTATTTTTTGTAACTTAGTTCTTTTTTATTTTTTGTACTTTAGTTAGTTTATTTCATTGTATTTATTTGTAGGAATTGTATGTAATTAATTTATTGATAGTGTAGTGTTAGGTTTTATTGTAGATAATTATAGGTATTTTATGTAATTAATTTATTGATAGTGTAGTGTTAGGTTTAATAGTAACTTAGGTTAGGATTTATTTTATAGGTAAATTTGTAATTATTTTAACTATTTTAGCTATTAAATAGTTCTTAACTATTTAATAGCTATTGTACCTGGTTAAAATAAATACAAAGTTACCTGTAAAATAAATATAAATCCTAAAATAGCTATAATATAATTATAATTTATATTGTAGCTATATTAGGATTTATTTTACAGGTAAGTATTTAGCTTTAAATAGGAATAATTTATTTAATAAGAGTTAAATAATTTCGTTAGATTAAAATTATATTTAATTTAGGGGGGTGTTAGGGTTAGGGTTAGACTTAGCTTTAGGGGTTAATACATTTATTAGAATAGTGGTGAGCTCCAGTCGGCAGATTAGGGGTTAATAATTGAAGTTAGGTGTCGGCGATGTTAGGGAGGGCAGATTAGGGGTTAATACTATTTATTATATGGTTAGTGAGGTGGATTAGGGGTTAATAACTTTATTATAGTAGTGGTGCGGTCCGCTCGGCAGATTAGGGGTTAATAAGTGTAGGCAGGTGGAGGCGACGTTGAGGGGGGCAGATTAGGGGTTAATAAATATAATATAGGGGTCGGCGGTGTTAGGGGCAGCAGATTAGGGGTACATAAGGATAACGTAGGTGGCGGCGCTTTGCGGTCGGCAGATTAGGGGTTAATTATTGTAGGTAGCTGGTGGCGACGTTGTGGGGGGCAGGTTAGGGCCAGCAGATTAGGGGTACATAAGTATAACGTAGGTGGCGGTCGGCAGATTAGGGGTTAAAAAAAATTATTCGAGTGTCGGCGATGTGGGGGGGCCTCGGTTTAGGGGTACATAGGTAGTTTATGGGTGTTAGTGTACTTTAGAGCACAGTAGTTAGGAGCTTTATGAACCGGCGTTAGCCCAGAAAGCTCTTAACTACTGACTTTTTTCTGCGGCTGGTGTTTTGTCGTTAGATTTCTAACGCTCACTTCAGACACGACTCTAAATACCGGAGTTAGAAAGATCCCATTGAAAAGATAGGATACGCAATTGACGTAAGGGGATCTGCGGTATGGAAAAGTCGCGGCTGAAAAGTGAGCGTTAGACCCTTTTTTGACTGACTCCAAATACCGGCGGTAGCCTAAAACCAGCATTAGGAGCCTCTAACGCTGGTTTTCACGGCTACCGCCAAACTCCAAATCTAGGCCCTAGGGTTTATTTTATAGGTAAGTATTTAGTTTTAAATTGGAATCATTTATTTAATGATAGGAATTTTATTTATATTTACTTAAATTATATTTAAGTTGGGGGTGTTAGGGTTAGGGTTAGACTTAGGTTTAGGGGTTAATAAATTTAATATAGTGGCGGCAGTGTAGGAGGGCAGATTAGGGGTTAATAAATATAATGTAGGCGGCGGTGGGCTCCGGGAGCGGCGGTTTAGGGGTTAAACACTTTTTTTAGTTGCGGCGGGGTCCTGGAGCGGCGGTATAGGGGGTAAAACAGTTTAGTATAGTGTGGGTGTTTAGTGACAGGGTACCAATAAAGCTAGGAAAAAGCCGAAGAGCAGTGAGATCGATGACTGTTAGTTAATAGTCCGCTGGTCATCACCCCGTACTTGGTGCGCGGCTTTTTGACAGCTTTTTTGGTAATTTTGGAGAACGTATTCAGGTCCGCGGAAGCGATGTTAGGTGAACTTAGGCAAGCGTATTGGTGCCGTTGAATGCAAGTAAGCTGACAGGTTGATAAATGGAGGCCATAGGATGCCCTTTAACCATTTTTTGTCTCTTTCAGCAAATGTCTAGTTTTAGCTCCAGATATGTAGCAGGTCATAGCTTAAATGTGCAGATATAGGATGTGCTTTAACCATTTATTTGTCTCTTTCAGCAAATGTCTAGTTTTAGCTCCAGATATGTAGCAGGTCATAGCTTAAATGTGCAGCTATAGGATGTGCTTTAACCATTTATTTGTCTCTTTCAGCAAATGTCTAGTTTTAGCTTCAAACAGATATGTAGCAGGTCATAGCTTAAATGTACAGCTATAGGATGTGCTTTAACCATTTATTTGTCTCTTTCAGCAAATGTCTAGTTTTAGCTCCAGATATGTAGCAGGTCATAGCTTAAATGTGCAGATATAGGATGTGCTTTAACTATTTTTTGTCTCTTTCAGCAAATGTCTAGTTTTAGCTCCAGATATGTAGCAGGTCATAGCTTAAATGTGCAGATATAGGATGTGCTTTAACCATTTTTTGTCTCTTTCAGCAAATGTCTAGTTTTAGCTCCAGATATGTAGCAGGTCATAGCTTAAATGTGCAGCTATAGGATATGCTTTAACCATTTATTTGTCTCTTTCAGCAAATGTCTAGTTTTAGCTTCAAACAGATATGTAGCAGGTCATAGCTTAAATGTACAGCTATAGGATGTGCTTTAACCATTTATTTGTCTCTTTCAGCAAATGTCTAGTTTTAGCTCCAGATATGTAGCAGGTCATAGCTTAAATGTGCAGATATAGGATGTGCTTTAACCATTTATTTGTCTCTTTCAGCAAATGTCTAGTTTTAGCTTCAAACAGATATGTAGCAGGTCATAGCTTAAATGTACAGCTATAGGATGTGCTTTAACCATTTATTTGTCTCTTTCAGCAAATGTCTAGTTTTAGCTCCAGATATGTAGCAGGTCATAGCTTAAATGTGCAGATATAGGATGTGCTTTAACTATTTTTTGTCTCTTTCAGCAAATGTCTAGTTTTAGCTCCAGATATGTAGCAGGTCATAGCTTAAATGTGCAGATATAGGATGTGCTTTAACCATTTTTTGTCTCTTTCAGCAAATGTCTAGTTTTAGCTCCAGATATGTAGCAGGTCATAGCTTAAATGTGCAGCTATAGGATATGCTTTAACCATTTATTTGTCTCTTTCAGCAAATGTCTAGTTTTAGCTTCAAACAGATATGTAGCAGGTCATAGCTTAAATGTACAGCTATAGGATGTGCTTTAACCATTTATTTGTCTCTTTCAGCAAATGTCTAGTTTTAGCTTCAAACAGATATGTAGCAGGTCATAGCTTAAATGTACAGCTATAGGATGTGCTTTAACCATTTATTTGTCTCTTTCAGCAAATGTCTAGTTTTAGAAACAATCAGGTATGTAGCAGGTCACAGCCTTGACAATACTTTTAAAGGGATGTTGTAGCTCTTTAAACATATCTGACGTAGACGACTGTTTAGCAGATAGCTGATTTTAGAGTCTTTCAAACTCACTAGCAGAGCAAATAAACATTTTAGCTAGGTTATGTAAACGTTTATCTCTTATTTTAATTGCATGGAGTTTATGTGATTTTCGCACAAATGCATTCTATAATTTTCTTAATTTTTTAAATGTATTATCTATCAGATATTTGTAATATAGACATTTTGTAATGTTAATTTTTTATAGATGATTCGGGTTACATGAGCCATAATTGGCTCATTACGCAATTCCGTAACCCAGCTGTCGAGGCACAGGTGCGCGACAATTTGGGGCGCAAACACGGACTAGGGCTGTAGTGGAATGCATGCTTAAAGGGACACTAAACCCAAATTTTTTCTTTCATGATTCAGATAGAGCATGCAATTTTAAGCAACTTGCTAATTTAATCTTATTATCAAATTTTCTTCATTCTCTTGGTATCTTTATTTGAAATGCAAGAATGTAAGTTTAGATGCTGGGCCATTTTTGGTGAATAACCTGGGTTTTTCTTGCTGATTGGTGGATAAATTCATCCACCAATAAAAAAGTACTGTCCAGAGTTATGAACATAAAAAAATAAGCTTAGATGCCTTCTTTTTCAAATAAAGATAGCAAGTGAATGAAGAAAAAATAATAATAGGAGTAAATTAGAAAGTTGTTTAAAATTGCATGCTCTATCTGAATAACGAAAGAAAAAATTTGGGTTTAGTGCTCTAGATGTCTGGACAGATCTGGAGGAGCCCTGCAATACAGCCCTCGTAAGGTGGCGAAGATCATTATAGCCTGCAGCGTCCTTCATAACTTAGCTCAGCAGGCTGGGATGCTGCAGGACGTCCAGGTGCCCCTCGCCCTCCAATAAGATGAGGAGGATGACGAAGTTGTATTGGGGCCATTCCGGGACAATGGGGTAAATGTCAGAGACAACATCATCAACCACCACTTCAGACGGTAAATACTATAAGTTATATAGGAGCATTGCGAAAATGTGAGACTATTATTACAATGAAAGTAGAATCGTGCGAATATGTTAGGATTGTTTAAGAAATGACTATATCAAAACCTAAAATATATTTTATTATCATAGGTAATTTATACATCATATGTCTCTGTCATTGGCTCCTGTGATGACTTTGCCACCTAATTTTTAAAGACAACATCAGATGGTAAGTATAAACAATGTATGGACCAAGACGGGGGGGGGGGGTAAAATTTATTTTACATGTAGTATTTAGTTTAGACATTATTAGATTTTTGATATTCTGCCACAGGCAGATAAAGGGATACTCTGATGCACATAGTATTGCCAAAGTCATACATCAGAGGTTAAGTATGCACAATTTATGTGACTCAGCTTCACACTTAATTGTTAGAACATAATTCAAAAGAGGCTACATACGCTTAGTAAGCTATTGCTATAAACATTTTAGGAAATAGTTATTGTTAGGGGGAGGGATACAGAAATATGTTCCATTTTATTAGATATTTGATTTACACCAATGTGATCATGTCGGTGGCATTGTCTTTCAACTGTGCTGACTTCTACAACATATAAAGACACCTTCACATTGTAAGTATATACAGTGTATGGAACCAGGCTGGGGGGAGGTTGGCCCCTGATCCATCATAAGGCACACAATTGGTTTACATGTCTTACTCAGTTTAGACATTATTAGATTGTTGATATTCTGAAATGGATTAATGTGACAGATAGCAGATAAAGGGATACTCTGAAGCACATCAAATTGACAGTCATACATCAGAGGTTGAGTATGCACAATTTATGTGACTCAGCTTCACACTTGATTGTTTGAACATAACACAAAAGAGGCTACATACACTCAGTAAGCAATTGCTAAAAACATTTTAGGATATAGGTAGTGTTAGGGGGAGGGATGCAGAACTATGTACCATTTTATTAGGTATTTGATTTACACTTTAAATTCAATTAGGGAGATTGACCTCATCTACAGACTGAGAGAGAAGAATACCAATGTGATAATGTCTGGGGCAATGTCTTTCAACTGTGCTGACTTCTACAACATATAAAGACACCTTTACATAGTAAGTGTACACAATGGCCTCTATTTATCAAGCTGTCAACCGCAAATACACTGGAATTCTGCAGTGTATTTGCGGCGAGCCTGATTCGCCGTAGTTATCAAACCCTACAGACCGGCAAAAGTAGAATTTAGTGACGTAACATATGATCCGCCGGACTCAGTCTGACACAGATCGATGCTTACGTCACTACAGATGTTCCGAACGCAAGTTCGGCACAATCTGACTACTTTTGGTAGTTATCAAAAAACTAGCAGGTACGCTCGCCACTTTTCCGGCCCAGCGTACCTGGTTTTCAATCCGCCGCCCTGGAGGCGGCGGATGCCATAGGAATCAATGGAAGTCTGACAGCAGCAAAAGCTCATGTTTGCTACTGCCCGATATCCCATTGATTCCTATGGTAAATGTCTACACCTAACACCCTAACATGTACCCCGAGTCTAAACACCCCTAATCTGCCCCCCTACACTGCCGCCACATACATTATTCTTATTAAACCCTAAACCGCCGCTCATAGAGCCCAAGCCACTCTAATAAACTTATTAGCCCCTAAACCAACGCTCCCGGACCCCACCGCAACTAAATAAATTGTTTAACCCCTAAACCGCCGCTCACGGAGCCCACCCTCATCTACATTATACATATTAACCCCTGATCTGCCACCCCCTATACCGCCGCAACCTACATAAAGTTATTAACCCCTATTCTGCCACTCCCAGAACCCGCCGCAACTAAACAAAGTGTTTAACCCCTAAACCGCGGATCCCGGAGCCCACCGCCACCTACATTATATTTATTAACCCCTAATCTGCCCCCCTCCCCTGCCGCCACTATATTAAATTTATTAACCCCTAAATCTAAGTCTAACTCTAACCATAACACCCCCTAACTTAAATATAATTTAAATAAATCTAAATAAAATTACTATAATTAGCTCAATTATTCCTATTTAAAACTAAATACTTACCTATAAAATAAACCCTAAGCTAGCTACAATATAATATAAACTAATAGTTACATTGTAGCTAGCTTAGCATTTATATTTATTTTACAGGCAACTTTGTATTTATTTTAACTAGGTACAATAGTTATTAAATAGATATTAACTATTTAATAACTACCTAGTTAAAATAAATACAAAGTTACCTGTAAAATAAATCCTAACCAATTTACAATTACACCTAACACTACAGTATAATTAAATTAATTAAATAAATTAACTACAATGAAATACAATTAAATAAAATTAAATAAAATTAACTAAAGTACAAAAAAAACAAAACACTAAATTACAGAAAATAATAAAATAATAAAAAAAAATTTAAAACTAATTACACCTAATCTAATCCCCTAATAAAATAAAAGGCCCGCCAAAATAATAAAAATCCCTACCCTATACTAAATTACAAATAGCCCTTAAAAGAGATTTTTGCAGTGCATTGCCCCAAAGTAATCAGCTCTTTTACCTGTAAAAACAACATTAAAACCCACCACCCACACACCCAACCCTACTCTAAAACCCAACCAATCCCCCCTTAATAAAACCTAACACTATCCCCTTGAAGATCACCCTACCTTGAGACGTCTTCACCCAACCAGGCCTAAGTCCTCAACAAAGCCGAGCAAAGTCTTCATCCAACCGGGCAGAAGAGGTCCTCCAGACGGGCAGAAGTCTTCATCCAGGAGGCATCTTCTATCTTCATCCATCCGATGAGGAGAGGCTCCATCTTGAAGACATCCTTAATTTACTTACTTCATATGAAATGTAACCCTTTATCTGTGTGATCAGTCACAATCTGAGTCCTCTCGAGCACAAAGTAGTGGGAATGTTTATGAAATGAATTAAATAACAATAGGATATTGGGCAGACTAATTGTTAGACACTTTCTATATATTAATCTATAATTGCACCATTATTCCTCCTATGATTCTTAATACATGCTATTCTTCCTAACACATCCCCCTCCTCACTCTCTAAGCACCCCTCTTCCTCACTCTCTCAGCCCCCCTGTTCCTCACACACAGCCCCTCCTCACTGTCAGCCTCCCTCCTCCTCACACACAGCTGCCTCCTCACTGTCAGCCTCCCTCTTCCTCACACACAGCCCCCTCCTCACTGTCAGCCTCCCTCCTCCTCACACACAGCCCCTCCTCACTGTCAGCCTCCCTCTTCCTCACACACAGCCCCCTCCTCACTGTCAGCCTCCCTCTTCCTCACACACAGCCCCCTCCTCACTGTCAGCCTCCCTGTTCCTCACACACAGCCTCCTCCTCACTGTCAGCCTCCCTCTTCCTCACACACAGCCCCCTCCTCACTGTCAGCCTCCCTGTTCCTCACACACAGCCCCCTCCTCACTGTCAGCCTCCCTCTTCCTCACACACATCCCACTCCTCACTGTCATCCTCCCTGATCCTCACTGTCAGCCCCCTCCTCACTTTCAGTCTCCCTGTTCCTCACACACAGCTCCCTCCTCACTGTCAGCCTCCCTCTTCCTCACACACAGCCCCCTCCAAATTGCCAGCCTCCCTCTTCCTCACACACAGCCCACTCCTCATTGTCATCCTCCCTGTACCTCACACACATCCCCCTCCTCACTCTCTAAGCACCCCTCTTCCTCACCCTCTCAGCCCCCCTCTTCCTAACACACAGCCCCCTCCTCACTGTCAGCCTCCCTCTTCCTTACACACACACCCCTCCTCACTGTCAGACCCCCTGTTCCTCACACACAGCTCCCTCCTCACTGTCAGCCTCCCTGTCCCTCACACACAGCTCCCTCCTCACTGTCAGCCTCCCTGTTCCTCACACACAGCTCCCTCCTCACTGTCAGCCTCCCTGTTCCTCACACACATCCCCCTCCTCACTCTCTAAGCACCCCTCTTCCTCACACACAGCCCCCCTCTTCCCTGTCAGCCTCCCTGTTCCTCACACACAGCTCCCTCCTCTCCTCACTGTCAGCCCCCCTCTTCCTCACACACAGCCCCCTCCTCACTCTCTCAGCCCCCTCTTCCTCACACACATCTCCCTCCTCACTGTCAGCCTCCCTCTTCCTCTCACACATCCCACTCCTCAGTGGCAGCCTCCCTCTTCCTCACACACATCCCCCTCCTCACTCTCTAAGCACCCCTCTTCCTCACTCTCTCAGCCCCCCTGTTCCTCACACACAGCCCCTCCTCACTGTCAGCCTCCCTCTTCCTCACACACAGCCACCTCCTCACTGTCAGACTCCCTGTTCCTCACACACAGCCCCCTCCTCACTGTCAGCCTCCCTCTTCCTCATACACAGCCCCCTCCTCACTGTCAGCCTCCCTGTTCCTCACACACAGCTCCCTCCTCACTGTCAGCCTCCCTCTTCCTTATACACAGCCCCCTCCTCACTGTCAGCCTCCCTGTTCCTCACACACAGCCTCCTCCTCACTGCCATCCTCCCTGTTCCTCAAACAAAGCCCCCTCATCACTGTCAGCCTCCCTGTTCCTCACACACATCCCCCTCCTCACTCTCTAAGCACCCCTCTTCCTCACCCTCTCAGCCCCCCTCTTCCTCACACACAGCCCCCCTCTTCCCTGTCAGAATACCTGTTCCTCACACACAGCCCCCTCATCACTGTCAGCCTCCCTGTCCCTCACACACAGCTCCCTCCTCACTGTCAGCTTCCCTCTTCCTCACACACAGCCCCCCTCTTCCCTGTCAGCCTCCCTGTTCCACACACACAGCTCCCTCCTCACTGTCAGCCTCCCTCTTCCTCACACACAGCCTGTGACAGACCCTTCTGTCAGGACTGAAGGAGTTAATTGTGTTTAGCTAAGAAACTAATTTCTAAAGACAGAGTTGCTGGCTCCAGCTATAATCTAATTAGTGCTAAGCATTCTATTGTTTGATCACCTCCAGAGAGAAAACGCCTAAGTGATAAGAAGGGCCAAGAGTGTCTTGTGGTTGAAGTGTTTAAGTAATATAATTCTATTGTATCATGTCAAAGGGCTTGTTCCCTCCATGTAATGTACAACAGCCTTTCAACCCCCATCTGGGGGGGGGGGGTCAGACCTGCATAAATACTAGGCATAGCCTTTTAATAAATGTCATTCTGTTTTAAACCTGAAAACTGGCTGGGTTGTGAATTGCTGATTCCCTATGCAGGACATTGTTCATCTGACCTTGGTACAGTGTTGGTACCGTAACAATTGGTGGCAAGCGACGGAATGAACCTTATCGCCCAGAAGAGCAACTACACAAGCCAGTAACCTCAGGAAGAGGGGGATTATTACAATACTGACTAAGATGGAAAGAGTACCAGGGACAGAAGGAACCAATGGGCCCAGCATATCAGACAGAACCCCTGAAGAAGCAAGCTTTGATCGGGCGGTTAAAATAAGACTGGCATATTATGGCCCCAACCCATCTGCGGAAATTATCGACCGGGTCATAGCAGCTGTGGAGGCCAACCTACTTCGCCAAAGCAGCGCTGCAGCAGCCCAAGTGGAAAAGAGAAAAGTAAATTTTGCAGCTTTTAAAAACTTCCTGGAAACAGAAGGAGAGATTGATGGGTTCCTTGCGGATTTTGAGAGGCAATGTGCACTACACAAGGTACCCGCAGAGGACTGGGTCACGATATTATCCGGAAAATTATCCGGCCGGGCCAGTGAGGCTTTTCGGGCCATTCCAGATGAGGAGGTTGGGGATTATAATACTGTGAAAGAGGCTCTGCTCTCCAGGTATGCGGTTACACTGGAGGCATACCGGAGGCGGTTCAGAGACACTGTTAAATTAGCTGGTGATTCCTACGTTGAGTGGGCATGTAAGGTGCACCGCACAGCAGCTCACTGGATAGCGGGGTGCCAAGCCGTATCTGGGGAAGAGGTGCTGCAGCTATTCCTGTTGGAACATTGCTTTGACAAGTTATCAGCAGGAGTTAGAGAGTGGGTTCGGGACCGTAAACCCTCCACCCTGCATGAAGCTGCTCGCCTGGCAGATGAGTATATGGATGCCCGCAAACTGGACACTGCTACCACTAAGCCCCCTGCTAGAGTGGAGTACAGACCCCCAGTCACCCCAGCAGCTGCCAGTTACCAACCCCCGGCGCACCGCTATACCACACGGCCTCCGGCCACGAACTACCCTCAGAGAGCCCGGTTCAATTCACGGGGCTACTCACAGCCTATTTGGTGCTTTGGATGTAAGCAACTAGGGCACAAAAGACCAGAGTGTCCCCTAAATGCAGCGAACCAAGCACAGTCCTGGAGAAGACCCGCCAGCGGAATCCCACGTAACTCTCAGCCTGCGGCCCGCTACGTAGAGGCGCAAGAATGCTGGAGCATCCTACATGAGGCAGACCTTGTGCAAGCTGCCCACCGGAATAACCGGCAACTGGTTAAAGTGAATGGGAAGAAGGTCAGTGGTCTACGGGATACTGGTGCTACCATGACCTTGCTTCAAAAGAACTTGGTGTCTGAGAAACAGTACACTGGAGACACTGTGGCTGTGAGGGTAGCAGGGGGTGATGTGTTCAGCCTACCTGTTGCCAGGGTACATTTGGATTGGGGAGTGGGCGCTAGACCTGTGAATGTGGGGGTCAAGAAGGACTTACCTGCTGATGTTCTTCTTGGAAATGACTTGGCTCCCCTTGTTTCTGCCTATGCTCCCATGGGTCCCGCTGATGTTAACCCTGTGACTACCCGTGCTCAGATCCGTGCAGCAGAGACTGGCCCCCCTGCTGCTAAGCCCCAGGACGCTGAGCTCAGTAAATCTCTATCCGCTATTGATACGTGGAAGTCACGTTACAATGCGCTGATGAAGGAGAAGAGGAGCGCAGAGGAAAAAGCACGTTTAGAACGTGAATCTCTGCTAGACAAGCTGCACCGACAGACTGCAGAAAACACCAGCTTGAGAGTGGGACATGAAACATTAAAGACAAACTTAGCGACACTTGAGGAGAAGCTGACGCTGGCTCATAGTGAGGTGCAGCAACTCAAGGGCACCCTATGTCAGTATGAAGGGATTGTGGATACCTATAAAGAGCAGGTACAGAAAACTCGTAAAGAAGCTGATGGGATTTTGAAGGACTGTTTAGCCCTAGTCTGGGCACTGAGGAAGTTGAACCCTTCTTTGTTTGGACAGGAATTCTCTCTCATAACGGGAATACAGATGGATTGTCCTGGCAAACTGACATGCCTACCACCTCCTAGTCCGGTCATCCCCAGGTTGACCCGCCAAAGGGTCAAGCCGGGTCTGCCGGAGTGTTCCACAAGGGGGGAGATATGTGACAGACCCTTCTGTCAGGACTGAAGGAGTTAATTGTGTTTAGCTAAGAAACTAATTTCTAAAGACAGAGTTGCTGGCTCCAGCTATAATCTAATTAGTGCTAAGCATTCTATTGTTTGATCACCTCCAGAGAGAAAACGCCTAAGTGATAAGAAGGGCCAAGAGTGTCTTGTGGTTGAAGTGTTTAAGTAATATAATTCTATTGTATCATGTCAAAGGGCTTGTTCCCTCCATGTAATGTACAACAGCCTTTCAACCCCCATCTGGGGGGGGGGGTCAGACCTGCATAAATACTAGGCATAGCCTTTTAATAAATGTCATTCTGTTTTAAACCTGAAAACTGGCTGGGTTGTGAATTGCTGATTCCCTATGCAGGACATTGTTCATCTGATATTAACCTTGGTACACTGTTGGTACCGTAACACAGCCCCCTTCTCACTGTCAGCCTCCCTCTTCCTCGCACACAGCCCCCTTCTAACTGTAAGCCCCCTCTTCCCTGTCAGCCTCCCTCTTCCTTACACACAGCCCCCTTCTCACTGTCAGCCCCCCTCTTCCCTGTCAGCCTCCCTGTTCCTCACACACAGCTCCCTCCTCACTGTCAGCCTCCCTGTTCCTCACACACAGCTCCCTCCTCACTGTCAGCCTCCCTCTTCCTCACACACAGCCACCTCCTCACTGTCAGACTCCCTGTTCCTCACACACAGCCCCCTCCTCACTGTCAGCCTCCCTCTTCCTCATACACAGCCCCCTCCTCACTGTCAGCCTCCCTGTTCCTCACACACAGCTCCCTCCTCACTGTCAGCCTCCCTCTTCCTTATACACAGCCACCTCCTCACTGTCAGCCTCCCTGTTCCTCACACACAGCCTCCTCCTCACTGCCATCCTCCCTGTTCCTCAAACAAAGCCCCCTCATCACTGTCAGCCTCCCTGTTCCTCACACACATCCCCCTCCTCACTCTCTAAGCACCCCTCTTCCTCACCCTCTCAGCCCCCCTCTTCCTCACACACAGCCCCCCTCTTCCCTGTCAGAATACCTGTTCCTCACACACAGCCCCCTCATCACTGTCAGCCTCCCTGTCCCTCACACACAGCTCCCTCCTCACTGTCAGCCTCCCTCTTCCTCACACACAGCCCCCCTCTTCCCTGTCAGCCTACCTGTTCCACACACACAGCTCCCTCCTCACTGTCAGCCTCCCTCTTCCTCACACACAGCCCCCTTCTCACTGTCAGCCTCCCTCTTCCTCACACACAGCCCCCTTCTCACTGTCAGCCTCCCTCTTCCTCACACACAGCCCCCTTCTAACTGTAAGCCCCCTCTTCCCTGTTAGCCTCCCTCTTCCTTACACACAGCCCCCTTCTCACTGTCAGCCCCCCTCTTCCCTGTCAGCCTCCCTGTTCCTCACACACAGCTCCCTCCTCACTGTCAGCCTCCCTGTTCCTCACACACAGCTCCTTCCTCACTGTCAGCCTCCCTCTTCCTCACACACAGCCCCCTTCTCACTGTCAGCCTCCCTCTTCCTCACACACAGCCCCCTTCTCACTGTCAGCCTCCCTCTTCCTCACACACAGCCCCCTTCTCACTGTAAGCCCCCCTCTTCCCTGTCAGCCTCCCTCTTCCTTACACACAGCCCCCTCCTCACTGTCAGCCTCCCTTTTCCTTACACACAGCCCCCTTCTCACTGTCAGACCCCCTGTTCCTCACACACAGCTCCCTCCTCACTGTCAGCCTCCCTGTCCCATACACACAGCCCCCTCCTCACTGTCAGCCTCCCTTTTCCTTACACACAGCCCCCTTCTCACTGTCAGACCCCGTGTTCCTCACACACAGCTCCCTCCTCACTGTCAGCCCCCCTCTTCCTCACACACAGCCCCCTCCTCACTCTCTCAGCCCCCTCTTCCTCACACACATCTCCCTCCTCACTGTCAGCCTCCCTCCTCACTGTCAGCCCTCCTCCTCCTCCTCACTGTCAGCCTCCCTCTTCCTCACACACATCCCCCTCCTCACTCTCTCAGCCCCCTCTTCCTCACACACATCTCCCTCCTCACTGTCAGCCTCCCTCCTCACTGTCAGCCCTCCTCCTCACTGTCAGCCTCCCTCTTCCTCACACACATCCCCATCCTCGCTGTCAGCCTCCCTGTTCCTCACACACAGTTCCCTCCTCACTGTCAGCCTCCCTCTTCCTCTCACACATCCCACTCCTCATTGGCAGCCTCCCTCTTCCTCACACACATACCCCTCCTCACTCTCTAAGCACCCCTCTTCCTCACTCTCTCAGCCCCCCTGTTCCTCACACACAGCCCCTCCTCACTGTCAGCCTCCCTGTTCCTCACACACAGCCTCCTCCTCACTGTCAGACTCCCTGTTCCTCACACACAGCCCCCTCCTCACTGTCAGCCTCCCTCTTCCTCACACACAGCCCCCTCCTCACTGTCAGCCTCCCTGTTCCTCACACACAGCTCCCTCCTCACTGTCAGCCTCCCTCTTCCTTATACACAGCCCCCTCCTCACTGTCAGCCTCCCTGTTCCTCACACAAAGCTCCCTCATCACTGTCAGCCTCCCTGTTCCTCACACACATCCCCCTCCTCACTCTCTAAGCACCCCTCTTCCTCACCCTCTCAGCCCCCCTCTTCCTCACACACAGCCCCCCTCTTCCCTGTCAGAATACCTGTTCCTCACACACAGCCCCGTCATCACTGTCAGCCTCCCTGTTCCTCACACACAGCCCCCTCTTCCCTGTCAGCCTCCCTGTTCCTCACACACAGCTCCCTCCTCACTGTCAGCCTCCCTCTTCCTCACACACAGCCCCCTTCTCACTGTCAGCCTCCCTCTTCCTCACACACAGCCCCCTTCTCACTGTAAGCCCCCCTCTTCCCTGTCAGCCTCCCTCTTCCTTACACACAGCCCCCTTCTCACTGTCATCCCCCCTCTTCCCTGTCAGTCTCCCTGTTCCTCACACACAGCTCCCTCCTCACTGTCAGCCTCCCTGTTCCTCACACACAGCTTCTTCCTCACTGTCAGCCTCCCTCTTCCTCACACACAGCCACCTCCTCACTGTCAGCCTCCCTCTTCCTCACACACAGCCCCCTCCTCACTGTCAGCCTCCCTCTTCCTCACACACAGCCCCCTTCTCACTGTAAGCCCCCCTCTTCCCTGTCAGCCTCCCTCTTCCTTACACACAGCCCCCTCCTCACTGTCAGCCTCCCTCTTCCTTACACACAGCCCCCTTCTCACTGTCAGACCCCTTGTTCCTCACACACAGCTCCCTCCTCACTGTCAGCCTCCCTGTCCCATACACACAGCCCCCTCCTCACTGTCAGCCTCCCTTTTCCTTACACACAGCCCCCTTCTCACTGTCAGACCCCCTGTTCCTCACACACAGCTCCCTCCTCACTGTCAGCCTCCCTGTCCCTCACACACAGCTCCCTCCTCACTGTCAGCCTCCCTCTTCCTCACACACAGCCCCCTCATCACTGTCAGCCTCCCTGTCCCTCACACACAGCTCCCTCCTCACTGTCAGCCTCCCTCTTCCTCACACACAGCCCCCCTCTTCCCTGTCAACCTCCCTGTTCCTCACACACAGCTCCCTTCTCACTGTCAGCCTCCCTCTTCCTCACACACAGCCCCCTTCTCCCTGTCAGCCTCCCTCTTCCTCACACACAGCCCCCTTCTCACTGTAAGCCCCCCTCTTCCCTGTCAGCCTCCCTCTTCCTTACACACAGCCCCCTCCTCACTGTCAGACCCCCTGTTCCTCACACACAGCTCCCTCCTCACTGTCAGCCTCCCTGTCCCTCACACACAGCTCCCTCCTCACTGTCAGCCTCTCTCTTCCTCACACATAGCTCCCTCCTCACTGTCAGCCTCCCTCTTCCTCACACACAGCCCCCTCCTCACTGTCAGCCTCCCTGTTCCTCACACATAGCCCCCTCCTCACTGTCAGCCTCCCTCTTCCTCACACACAGCCCCCTCCTCACTGTCAGCCTCCCTCTTCCTCACACACAGCCCCCTCCTCACTGTCAGCCTCCCTGTTCCTCACACATAGCCCCCTCCTCACTGCCAGCCTCCCTGTTCCTCACACACAGTCTCCTCCTCACTGTCAGGCTCCCTGTTCCTCACACACAGCTATCTCCCTCCTCACTGTCAGCCTCCCTCTTCCTCACACACAGCCCCCTCCTGTCAGCCTCCCTGTTCCTCACACATAGCCCCCTCCTCACTGTCAGCCTCCCTCTTCCTCACTGTCAGCCTCCCTCTTCCTCACACACAGCTCCCTCCTCACTGCCAGCCTCCCTGTCCCTAACACACAGCTCCCTCCTCACTGTCAGGCTCCCTGTTCCTCACACACAGCTAGCTCCCTCCTCACTGTCAGCCTCCCTCTTCCTCACACACAGCCCCCTCCTCACTGTCAGCCTCCCTCTTCCTCACTGTCAGCCTCCCTGTTCCTCACACACAGCCCCCTCCTCACTGTCAGCCTCCCTGTTCCTCACACATAGCCCCCTCCTCACTGTCATCCTCCCTGTCCCTCACACACAGCTCCCTCCTCACTGTCAGCCTCCCTCTTCCTCACACACAGCCCCCTCCTCACTGTCAGCCTCCCTGTTCCTCACACACAGCCTCCTCCTCACTGTCATCCTCCCTCTTCCTCACTGTCAGCCTCCCTGTTCCTCACACATAGCCCCCTCCTCACTGTCAGCCTCCCTCTTCCTCACTGTCAGCCTCCCTGTCCCTCACACACAGCTCCCTCCTCACTGTCAGCCTCCCTCTTCATCACACACATCCACCTCCTCACTCTCTAAGCACCCCTCTTCCTCACACACAGCCCCCCTCTTCCCTGTCAGCCTCCCTGTTCTTTACACACAGCTCCCTCCTCACTGTCAGCCTCCCTCTTCCTCACACACAGCCACCTCCTCACTGTCAGCCACCCTCTTCCTCACACAAAGCCACCCTCTTCCCTGTCAGCCTCCCTCTTCCTCACACACAGCCCCCTTCTCACTGTCAGCCTCCCTCTTCCTCACACACAGCCCCCTTCTCACTGTCAGCCTCCCTGTTCCTCACACACAGCCCCCTTCTCACTGTAAGCCCCCCTCTTCCCTGTCAGCCTCCCTCTTCCTTACACACAGCCACCTCCTCACTGTCAGCCTCCCTCTTCCTCACACACAGCCCCCTTCTCACTGTCAGCCTCCCTCTTACTCACACACAGCTCCCTTCTCACTGTAAGCCCCCCTCTTCCCTGTCAGCCTCCCTCTTCCTTACACACAGCCCCCTTCTCACTGTCAGCCCCCCTCTTCCCTGTCAGCCTCCCTGTTCCTCACACACAGCTCCCTCCTCACTGTCAGCCTCCCTGGTCCTCACACACAGCTCCTTCCTCACTGCCAGCCTCCCTCTTCCTCACACACAGCCACCTCCTCACTGTCAGCCTCCCTCTTCCTCACACACAGCCCCCTTCTCACTGTCAGCCTCCCTCTTCCTCACACACAGCCCCCTTCTCACTGTAAGCCCCCCTCTTCCCTGTCAGCCTCCCTCTTCCTTACACACAGCCCCCTCCTCACTGTCAGCCTCCCTCTTCCTTACACACAGCCCCCTTCTCACTGTCAGACCCCCTGTTCCTCACACACAGCTCCCTCCTCACTGTCAGCCTCCCTGTCCCTCACACACAGCTCCCTCCTCACTGTCAGCCTCCCTGTCCCTCACACACAGCTCCCTCCTCACTGTCAGCCTCTCTCTATCTCACACACAGCTCCCTCCTCACTGTCAGCCTCCCTCTTCCTCACACACAGCCCCCCTCTTCCCTGTCAGCCTACCTGTTCCACACACACAGCTCCCTCCTCACTGTCAGCCTCCCTCTTCCTCACACACAGCCCCCTTCTCACTGTCAGCCTCCCTCTTCCTCACACACAGCCCCCTTCTCACTGTCAGCCTCCCTCTTCCTCACACACAGCCCCCTTCTAACTGTAAGCCCCCTCTTCCCTGTTAGCCTCCCTCTTCCTTACACACAGCCCCCTTCTCACTGTCAGCCCCCCTCTTCCCTGTCAGCCTCCCTGTTCCTCACACACAGCTCCCTCCTCACTGTCAGCCTCCCTGTTCCTCACACACAGCTCCCTCCTCACTGTCAGCCTCCCTCTTCCTCACACACAGCCCCCTTCTCACTGTCAGCCTCCCTCTTCCTCACACACAGCCCCCTTCTCACTGTCAGCCTCCCTCTTCCTCACACACAGCCCCCTTCTCACTGTAAGCCCCCCTCTTCCCTGTCAGCCTCCCTCTTCCTTACACACAGCCCCCTCCTCACTGTCAGCCTCCCTTTTCCTTACACACAGCCCCCTTCTCACTGTCAGACCCCCTGTTCCTCACACACAGCTCCCTCCTCACTGTCAGCCTCCCTGTCCCATACACACAGCCCCCTCCTCACTGTCAGCCTCCCTTTTCCTTACACACAGCCCCCTTCTCACTGTCAGACCCCGTGTTCCTCACACACAGCTCCCTCCTCACTGTCAGCCCCCCTCTTCCTCACACACAGCCCCCTCCTCACTCTCTCAGCCCCCTCTTCCTCACACACATCTCCCTCCTCACTGTCAGCCTCCCTCCTCACTGTCAGCCCTCCTCCTCCTCCTCACTGTCAGCCTCCCTCTTCCTCACACACATCCCCCTCCTCACTCTCTCAGCCCCCTCTTCCTCACACACATCTCCCTCCTCACTGTCAGCCTCCCTCCTCACTGTCAGCCCTCCTCCTCACTGTCAGCCTCCCTCTTCCTCACACACATCCCCATCCTCGCTGTCAGCCTCCCTGTTCCTCACACACAGTTCCCTCCTCACTGTCAGCCTCCCTCTTCCTCTCACACATCCCACTCCTCATTGGCAGCCTCCCTCTTCCTCACACACATACCCCTCCTCACTCTCTAAGCACCCCTCTTCCTCACTCTCTCAGCCCCCCTGTTCCTCACACACAGCCCCTCCTCACTGTCAGCCTCCCTGTTCCTCACACACAGCCTCCTCCTCACTGTCAGACTCCCTGTTCCTCACACACAGCCCCCTCCTCACTGTCAGCCTCCCTCTTCCTCACACACAGCCCCCTCCTCACTGTCAGCCTCCCTGTTCCTCACACACAGCTCCCTCCTCACTGTCAGCCTCCCTCTTCCTTATACACAGCCCCCTCCTCACTGTCAGCCTCCCTGTTCCTCACACAAAGCTCCCTCATCACTGTCAGCCTCCCTGTTCCTCACACACATCCCCCTCCTCACTCTCTAAGCACCCCTCTTCCTCACCCTCTCAGCCCCCCTCTTCCTCACACACAGCCCCCCTCTTCCCTGTCAGAATACCTGTTCCTCACACACAGCCCCGTCATCACTGTCAGCCTCCCTGTTCCTCACACACAGCCCCCTCTTCCCTGTCAGCCTCCCTGTTCCTCACACACAGCTCCCTCCTCACTGTAAGCCTCCCTCTTCCTCACACACAGCCCCCTTCTCACTGTCAGCCTCCCTCTTCCTCACACACAGCCCCCTTCTCACTGTAAGCCCCCCTCTTCCCTGTCAGCCTCCCTCTTCCTTACACACAGCCCCCTTCTCACTGTCATCCCCCCTCTTCCCTGTCAGTCTCCCTGTTCCTCACACACAGCTCCCTCCTCACTGTCAGCCTCCCTGTTCCTCACACACAGCTTCTTCCTCACTGTCAGCCTCCCTCTTCCTCACACACAGCCACCTCCTCACTGTCAGCCTCCCTCTTCCTCACACACAGCCCCCTCCTCACTGTCAGCCTCCCTCTTCCTCACACACAGCCCCCTTCTCACTGTAAGCCCCCCTCTTCCCTGTCAGCCTCCCTCTTCCTTACACACAGCCCCCTCCTCACTGTCAGCCTCCCTTTTCCTTACACACAGCCCCCTTCTCACTGTCAGACCCCTTGTTCCTCACACACAGCTCCCTCCTCACTGTCAGCCTCCCTGTCCCATACACACAGCCCCCTCCTCACTGTCAGCCTCCCTTTTCCTTACACACAGCCCCCTTCTCACTGTCAGACCCCCTGTTCCTCACACACAGCTCCCTCCTCACTGTCAGCCTCCCTGTCCCTCACACACAGCTCCCTCCTCACTGTCAGCCTCTCTCTTCCTCACACACAGCCCCCTCATCACTGTCAGCCTCCCTGTCCCTCACACACAGCTCCCTCCTCACTGTCAGCCTCCCTCTTCCTCACACACAGCCCCCCTCTTCCCTGTCAACCTCCCTGTTCCTCACACACAGCTCCCTTCTCACTGTCAGCCTCCCTCTTCCTCACACACAGCCCCCTTCTCCCTGTCAGCCTCCCTCTTCCTCACACACAGCCCCCTTCTCACTGTAAGCCCCCCTCTTCCCTGTCAGCCTCCCTCTTCCTTACACACAGCCCCCTCCTCACTGTCAGACCCCCTGTTCCTCACACACAGCTCCCTCCTCACTGTCAGCCTCCCTGTCCCTCACACACAGCTCCCTCCTCACTGTCAGCCTCTCTCTTCCTCACACATAGCTCCCTCCTCACTGTCAGCCTCCCTCTTCCTCACACACAGCCCCCTCCTCACTGTCAGCCTCCCTGTTCCTCACACATAGCCCCCTCCTCACTGTCAGCCTCCCTCTTCCTCACACACAGCCCCCTCCTCACTGTCAGCCTCCCTCTTCCTCACACACAGCCCCCTCCTCACTGTCAGCCTCCCTGTTCCTCACACATAGCCCCCTCCTCACTGCCAGCCTCCCTGTTCCTCACACACAGTCTCCTCCTCACTGTCAGGCTCCCTGTTCCTCACACACAGCTATCTCCCTCCTCACTGTCAGCCTCCCTCTTCCTCACACACAGCCCCCTCCTGTCAGCCTCCCTGTTCCTCACACATAGCCCCCTCCTCACTGTCAGCCTCCCTCTTCCTCACTGTCAGCCTCCCTCTTCCTCACACACAGCTCCCTCCTCACTGCCAGCCTCCCTGTCCCTAACACACAGCTCCCTCCTCACTGTCAGGCTCCCTGTTCCTCACACACAGCTAGCTCCCTCCTCACTGTCAGCCTCCCTCTTCCTCACACACAGCCCCCTCCTCACTGTCAGCCTCCCTCTTCCTCACTGTCAGCCTCCCTGTTCCTCACACACAGCCCCCTCCTCACTGTCAGCCTCCCTGTTCCTCACACATAGCCCCCTCCTCACTGTCATCCTCCCTGTCCCTCACACACAGCTCCCTCCTCACTGTCAGCCTCCCTCTTCCTCACACACAGCCCCCTCCTCACTGTCAGCCTCCCTGTTCCTCACACACAGCCTCCTCCTCACTGTCATCCTCCCTCTTCCTCACTGTCAGCCTCCCTGTTCCTCACACATAGCCCCCTCCTCACTGTCAGCCTCCCTCTTCCTCACTGTCAGCCTCCCTGTCCCTCACACACAGCTCCCTCCTCACTGTCAGCCTCCCTCTTCATCACACACATCCACCTCCTCACTCTCTAAGCACCCCTCTTCCTCACACACAGCCCCCCTCTTCCCTGTCAGCCTCCCTGTTCTTTACACACAGCTCCCTCCTCACTGTCAGCCTCCCTCTTCCTCACACACAGCCACCTCCTCACTGTCAGCCACCCTCTTCCTCACACAAAGCCACCCTCTTCCCTGTCAGCCTCCCTCTTCCTCACACACAGCCCCCTTCTCACTGTCAGCCTCCCTCTTCCTCACACACAGCCCCCTTCTCACTGTCAGCCTCCCTGTTCCTCACACACAGCCCCCTTCTCACTGTAAGCCCCCCTCTTCCCTGTCAGCCTCCCTCTTCCTTACACACAGCCACCTCCTCACTGTCAGCCTCCCTCTTCCTCACACACAGCCCCCTTCTCACTGTCAGCCTCCCTCTTACTCACACACAGCTCCCTTCTCACTGTAAGCCCCCCTCTTCCCTGTCAGCCTCCCTCTTCCTTACACACAGCCCCCTTCTCACTGTCAGCCCCCCTCTTCCCTGTCAGCCTCCCTGTTCCTCACACACAGCTCCCTCCTCACTGTCAGCCTCCCTGGTCCTCACACACAGCTCCTTCCTCACTGCCAGCCTCCCTCTTCCTCACACACAGCCACCTCCTCACTGTCAGCCTCCCTCTTCCTCACACACAGCCCCCTTCTCACTGTCAGCCTCCCTCTTCCTCACACACAGCCCCCTTCTCACTGTAAGCCCCCCTCTTCCCTGTCAGCCTCCCTCTTCCTTACACACAGCCCCCTCCTCACTGTCAGCCTCCCTCTTCCTTACACACAGCCCCCTTCTCACTGTCAGACCCCCTGTTCCTCACACACAGCTCCCTCCTCACTGTCAGCCTCCCTGTCCCTCACACACAGCTCCCTCCTCACTGTCAGCCTCCCTGTCCCTCACACACAGCTCCCTCCTCACTGTCAGCCTCTCTCTATCTCACACACAGCTCCCTCCTCACTGTCAGCCTCCCTCTTCCTCACACACAGCCCCCTCCTCACTGTCGGCCTCCCTCTTCCTTACACACAGCCCCCTCCTCACTGTCAGCCTCCCTGTTCCTCACACATAGCCCCCTCCTCACTGTCAGCCTCCCTGTTCCTCACACACAGCCTCCTCCTCACTGTCATCCTCCCTGTCCCTCACACACAGCTCCCTCCTCACTGTCAGGCTCCCTGTTCCTCACACACAGCTAGCTCCCTCCTCACTGTCAGCCTCCCTCTTCCTCACACACAGCTCCCTCCTCACTGTCAGCCTCCCTGTTCCTCACACATAGCCCCCTCCTCACTGTCAGCCTCCCTCTTCCTCACTGTCAGCCTCCCTGTTCCTCACACACAGCCTCCTCCTCACTGTCAGCCTCCCTCTTTCTCACTGTCAGCCTCCCTGTTCCTCACACATAGCCCCCTCCTCACTGTCAGCCTCCGTCTTCCTCACTGTCAGCCTCCCTGTTCCTCACACACAGCTTCCTCCTCCCTGTCATCCTCCCTCTTCCTCACTGTCAGCCTCCCTGTTTCTCACACACAGCCTCCTCCTCACTGTCAGCCTCACTCTTCCTCACTGTCAGCCTCCCTGTTCCTCACACACATCCACCTCCTCACTGTCAGCCTCACTCTTCCTCACACACAGCCCCCTTCTCCCTATAAGCCCCCCTCTTTCCTGTCAGCCTCCCTCTTCCTTACACACAGGCCCCTCCTCACTGTCAGCCTCCCTCTTCCTTACACACAGCCCCCTTCTCACTGTCAGACCCCCTGTTCCTCACACACAGCCCCCTTCTCACTGTCAGACCCCCTGTTCCTCACACACAGCTCCCTCCTCACTGTCAGCCTCCCTGTCCCTCACACACAGCTCCCTCCTCACTGTCAGCCTCCCTGTCCCTCACACACAGCTCCCTCCTCACTGTCAGCCTCCCTCTTCCTTACACACAGCCCCCTCCTCACTGTCAGCCTCCCTGTCCCTCACACACAGCTCCCTCCTCACTGTCAGCCTCCCTCTTCATCACACACATCCCCCTCCTCACTCTCTAAGCACCCCTCCTCCTCACACACAGCCCCCCTCTTCCCTGTCAGCCTCCCTGTTCTTTACACGCAGCTCCCTCCTCACTGTCAGCCTCCCTCTTCCTCACACAAAGCCACCCTCTTCCCTGTCAGCCTCCTTGTTCCTCATACACAGCTTCCTCCTTACTGTCAGCCCCCCTCTTCCTCACACACAGCCACCTCCTAACTGTCAGCCTCCCTCTTCCTCACACACAGCCCCCTTCTCACTGTCAGCCTCCCTCTTCCTCACACACAGCCCCCTTCTCACTGTCAGCCTCCTTGTTCCTCACACACAGCGTCCTCCTCACTGTCATCCTCCCTGTACCTCAGACACATCCCCCTCCTCACTCTCTAAGCACCCCTCTTCCTCACCCTCTCAGCCCCCCTCTTCCTCACACACAACCCCCTTCTTCCCTGTCAGCCTACCTGTTCCTCACACACAGCCCCCTCCTCACTGTCAGCCTCCCTCTTCCTTACACACACCCCCTCCTCACTGTCAGACCACCTGTTCCTCACACACAGCTTCCTCCTCACTGTCAGCCTCCCTGTCCCTCACACACAGCTCCCTCCTCACTGTCAGCCTCCCTGTTCCTCACACACAGCTCCCTCCTCACTGTCAGCCTCCCTCTTCCTCACACACACACCCCTCCTCACTCTCTAAGCACCCCTCTTCCTCACACAAAGCCCCCATCTTCCCTGTCAGCCTCCCTGTTCCTCACACACAGCTCCCTCCTCACTGTCAGCCTCCCTGTTCCTCACACACAGTTCCCTCCTCACTGTCAGCCTCCCTCTTCCTCTCACACATCCCACTCCTCATTGGCAGCCTCCCTCTTCCTCACACACATCCCCCTCCTCACTCTCTAAGCACCCCTCTTCCTTACTCTCTCAGTCCCCCTGTTCCTCACACACAGCCCCTCCTCACTGTCAGCCTCCCTCTTCCTCACACACAGCCACCTCCTCACTGTCAGACTCCCTGTTCCTCACACACAGCCCCCTCCTCACTGTCAGCCTCCCTCTTCCTCACACACAGCCCCCTCCTCACTGTCAGCCTCCCTGTTCCTCACACACAGCTCCCTCCTCACTGTCAGGCTCCCTGTTCCTCACACACAGCTAGCTCCCTCCTCACTGTCAGCCTCCCTCTTCTTCACACACAGCCCCCTCCTCACTGTCAGCCTCCCTGTTGCTCACACACAGCCTCCTCCTCACTGTCATCCTCCCTCTTCCTCACTGTCAGCCTCCCTGTTCCTCACACATAGCCCCCTCCTCACTGTCAGCCTCCCTCTTCCTCACTGTCAGCCTCCCTGTCCCTCACACACAGCTCCCTCCTCACTGTCAGCCTCCCTCTTCATCACACACATCCCCCTCCTCACTCTCTAAGCACCCCTCTTCCTCACACACAGCCCCCCTCTTCCCTGTCAGCCTCCCTGTTCTTTACACACAGCTCCCTCCTCACTGTCAGCCTCCCTCTTCCTCACACACAGCCACCTCCTCACTGTCAGCCTCCCTCTTCCTCACACAAAGCCACCCTCTTCCCTGTCAGCCTCCCTGTTCCTCACACACAGCTCCCTCCTTACTGTCAGCCCCCCTCTTCCTCACACACAGCCCCCTTCTCACTGTCAGCCTCCCTCTTCCTCACACACAGCCCCCTTCTCACTGTCAGCCTCCCTCTTCCTCACACACAGCCCCCTTCTCACTGTCAGCCTCCCTTTCCTCACACACAGCCCCCTTCTCACTGTAAGCCCCCCTCTTCCCTGTCAGCCTCCCTCTTCCTTACACACAGCCACCTCCTCACTGTCAGCCTCCCTCTTCCTCACACACAGCCCCCTTCTCACTGTCAGCCTCCCTCTTCCTCACACACAGCCCCCTTCTCACTGTCAGCCTCCCTCTTCCTCACACACAGTCCCCTTCTCACTGTAAGCCCCCCTCTTCCCTGTCAGCCTCCCTCTTCCTTACACACAGCCCCCTTCTCACTGTCAGCCTCCCTCTTCCTCACACACAGTCCCCTTCTCACTGTAAGCCCCCCTCTTCCCTGTCAGCCTCCCTCTTCCTTACACACAGCCCCATTCTCACTGTCAGACCCCCTGTTCCTCACACACAGCTCCCTCCTCACTGTCAGCCTCCCTGTCCCTCACACACAGCTCCCTCCTCACTGTCAGCCTCCCTGTCCCTCACACACAGCTCCCTCCTCACTGTCAGCCTCCCTCTTCCTCACACACAGCCCCCTCCTCACTGTCAGCCTCCCTGTTCCTCACACATAGCCCCCTCCTCACTGTCATCCTCCCTCTTCCTCACTGTCAGCCTCCCTGTTCCTCACACATAGCCCCATCCTCACTGTCAGCCTCCCTCTTCCTCACTGTCAGCCTCCCTGTTCCTCACACACAACCTCCTCCTCACTGTCATCCTCCCTGTTCCTCACACACAGCACCCTCCTCACTGTCAGCCTCCCTCTTCCTCACTGTCAGCCTCCCTGTCCCTCACACACAGCAACCTCCTCACTGTCAGCCTCCCTCTTCCTCACACACAGCCCCCTTCTCACTGTCAGCCTCCCTCTTCCTCACACACAGCCCCCTTCTCACTGTCAGCCTCCCTCTTCCTCACACACAGTCCCCTTCTCACTGTAAGCCCCCCTCTTCCCTGTCAGCCTCCCTCTTCCTTACACACAGCCCCCTTCTCACTGTCAGCCTCCCTCTTCCTCACACACAGTCCCCTTCTCACTGTAAGCCCCCCTCTTCCCTGTCAGCCTCCCTCTTCCTTACACACAGCCCCCTTCTCACTGTCAGACCCCCTGTTCCTCACACACAGCTCCCTCCTCACTGTCAGCCTCCCTGTCCCTCACACACAGCTCCCTCCTCACTGTCAGCCTCCCTGTCCCTCACACACAGCTCCCTCCTCACTGTCAGCCTCCCTGTCCCTCACACACAGCTCCCTCCTCACTGTCAGCCTCCCTGTTCCTCACACACAGCCTCCTCCTCACTGTCATCCTCCCTGTTCCTCACACACAGCTAGCTCCCTCCTCACTGTCAGCCTCCCTGTTCTTCACACATAGCCCCCTCCTCACTGTCATCCTCCCTCTTCCTCACTGTCAGCCTCCCTGTTCCTCACACACAGCCTCCTCCTCACTGTCATCCTCCCTGTTCCTCACACACAGCACCCTCCTCACTGTCAGCCTCCCTCTTCCTCACTGTCAGCCTCCCTGTTCCTCACACACAGCCTCCTCCTCACTGTCATCCTCCCTCTTCCTCACTGTCAGCCTCCCTGTTCCTCACACATAGCCCCCTCCTCACTGTCAGCCTCCCTCTTCCTCACTGTCAGCCTCCCTGTCCCTCACACACAGCTCCCTCCTCACTGTCAGCCTCCCTCTTCATCACACGCATCCCCCTCCTCACTCTCTAAGCAGCCCTCTTCCTCACACACAGCCCCCCTCTTCCCTGTCAGCCTCCCTGTTCTTTACACACAGCCCCCTCCTCACTGTCAGCCTCCCTCTTCCTCACACACAGCCACCTCCTCACTGTCAGCCTCCCTCTTCCTCACACAAAGCCACCCTCTTCCCTGTCAGCCTCCCTGTTCCTCACACACAGCTCCCTCCTTACTGTCAGCCCCCCTCTTCCTCACACACAGCCCCCTTCTCACTGTCAGCCTCCCTCTTCCTCACACACAGCCCCCTTCTCACTGTCAGCCTCCCTCTTCCTCACACACAGCCCCCTTCTCACTGTCAGCCTCCCTTTCCTCACACACAGCCCCCTTCTCACTGTAAGCCCCCCTCTTCCCTGTCAGCCTCCCTCTTCCTTACACACAGCCACCTCCTCACTGTCAGCCTCCCTCTTCCTCACACACAGCCCCCTTCTCACTGTCAGCCTCCCTCTTCCTCACACACAGCCCCCTTCTCACTGTCAGCCTCCCTCTTCCTCACACACAGTCCCCTTCTCACTGTAAGCCCCCCTCTTCCCTGTCAGCCTCCCTCTTCCTTACACACAGCCCCCTTCTCACTGTCAGCCTCCCTCTTCCTCACACACAGTCCCCTTCTCACTGTAAGCCCCCCTCTTCCCTGTCAGCCTCCCTCTTCCTTACACACAGCCCCCTTCTCACTGTCAGACCCCCTGTTCCTCACACACAGCTCCCTCCTCACTGTCAGCCTCCCTGTCCCTCACACACAGCTCCCTCCTCACTGTTAGCCTCCCTGTCCCTCACACACAGCTCCCTCCTCACTGTCAGCCTCCCTGTCCCTCACACACAGCTCCCTCCTCACTGTCAGCCTCCCTGTTCCTCACACACAGCCTCCTCCTCACTGTCATCCTCCCTGTTCCTCACACACAGCTAGCTCCCTCCTCACTGTCAGCCTCCCTGTTCTTCACACATAGCCCCCTCCTCACTGTCATCCTCCCTCTTCCTCACTGTCAGCCTCCCTGTTCCTCACACATAGCCCCATCCTCACTGTCAGCCTCCCTCTTCCTCACTGTCAGCCTCCCTATCCCTCACACACAGCAACCTCCTCACTGTCAGCCTCCCTCTTCATCACACACATCCCCCTCCTCACTCTCTAAGCACCCCTCTTCCTCACACACAGCCCCCCTCTTCCCTGTCAGCCTCCCTGTTCTTTACACACAGCTCCCTCCTCACTGTCAGCCTCCCTCTTCATCACACACATCCCCCTCCTTACTCTCTAAGCTCCCCTCTTCCTCACACACAGCCCCCCTCTTCCCTGTCAGCCTCCCTCTTCCTCACACACAGCCACCTCCTCACTGTCAGCCTCCCTCTTCCTCACACAAAGCCACCCTCTTCCCTGTCAGCCTCCCTGTTCCTCACACACAGCTCCCTCCTTACTGTCAGCCCCCCTCTTCCTCACACACAGCCCCCCTCTTCCCTGTCAGCCTCCCTGTTCCTCACACACAGCCCCCCTCTTCCCTTTCAGCCCCCCTCTTCCTCACACACAGCCCCCCTCTTCCCTGTCAGCCTCCCTGTTCCTCACACACAGCCCCCTCCTCACTGTCAGCTTCCCTGTTCCTCACACACAGCTCCCTCCTCACTGTCAGCCTCCCTGTTCCTCACACACAGCTCCCTCCTCACTGTCAGCCTCCCTGTTCCTCACACACAGCTCCCTCCTCACTGTCAGCCTCCCTGTTCCTCACACACAGCCCCCTCCTCACTGTCAGACCCCATGTTCCTCACACACAGCTCCCTCCTCACTCTCTAAGCACCCCTCTTCCTCACACACAGCTCCCTCCTCACTGTCGGCCTCCCTCTTCCTCACACACAGCCACCTCCTCACTCTCTAAGCACCCCTCTTCCTCACACACAGCCCCTCCTCACTGTCAGCCCCCCTCTTCCTCACTGTCAGCCCCCCTCTTCCTCACAAACAGCCCCCCTCTTCCTCACAAACAGCCCCCTCCTCACTCTCAAACCCCCTCTCCCTCACAGCCCCCTCTCCCTCACAGCCCCCATCTCCCTCACGTCACACACAGCCTACTATCCAGTTCTATTTTCTAACGGCTAGATTTAGAGTTTTGTCGGTAACAACCCGCATAGCTAACGCTGGCTTTTTTCTGGCCGCACCTTTAAAATAACTCTGGTATTGAGAGTCCACAGAAAGGCTGCGTTAGGCTCCAAAAAAAGGAGTGTAGAGCATATTTAACGCAACTTCAACTCTCGATACCAGAGTTGCTTACGGACGCGGCCAGCCTCAAAAACGTGCTTGTGCACGATTCCCCCATAGAAAACAATGGGGCTGTTTGAGCTGAAAAAAAACCTGCAAAAAAGCCGCGTTCAGCTCCTAACGCAGCCCCATTGTTTGCTATGGGGAAACACTTCCTACGTCTGCACCTAACACCCTAACATGTACCCCGAGTCTAAACACCCCGAACCTTACACTTATTAACCCCTATTCTGCTGCCCCCGCTATCGCTAACCCCTGCATATTATTTTTAACCCCTAATCTGCCGCTCCGTAAACCGCCGCTACTTACATTATCCCTATGTACCCCTAATCTGCTGCCCCTAACACCGCCGACCCCTATATTATATTTATTAACCCCTAATCTGCCCCCCACAACGTTGCCTCCACCTGCCTACACTTATTAACCCCTAATCTGCCGACCGGACCGCACCGCTATTATAATAAAGTTATTAACCCCTAATCCGCCTCACTCCCGCCTCAATAACCCTATAATAAATAGTATTAACCCCTAATCTGCCCTCCCTAACATCGCCGACACCTAACTTCAAACATTAACCCCTAATCTGCCGACTGGAGCTCACCGCTATTCTAATAAATGTATTAACCCCTAAAGCTAAGTCTAACCCTAACACTAACACCCCCCTAAATTAAATATAATTTTAATCTAACGAAATTAATTAACTCTTATTAAATAAATTATTCCTATTTAAAGCTAAATACTTACCTGTAAAATAAATCCTAATATAGCTACAATATAAATTATAATTATATTATAGCTATTTTAGGATTTATATTTATTTTACAGGTAACTTTGTATTTATTTCAACCAGGTACAATAGCTATTAAATAGTTAAGAACTATTTAATAGCTAAAATAGTTAAAATAATTACAAAATTACCTGTAAAATAAATCCTAACCTAAGTTACAATTAAACCTAACACTACACTATCAATAAATTAATTAAATAAAATACCAACAATTACCTACAATTAAACCTAACACTACACTATCAATACATTAATTAAATACAATATCTACAAATAAATACAATGAAATAAACTAACTAAAGTACAAAAAATAAAAAAGAACTAAGTTACAAAAAATAAAAAAATATTTACAAACATTAGAAAAATATTACAACAAGTTTAAACTAATTACACCTACTCTAAGCCCCCTAATAAAATAACAAAGCCCCCCAAAATAAAAAAATGCCCTACCCTAAATTACAAAAGTTCAAAGCTCTTTTACCTTACCAGCCCTGAACAGGGCCCTTTGCAGGACATGCCCCAAAGAATTCAGCTCTTTTGCCTGTAAAAAGAAACATACAATACCCCCCCAACATTACAACCCACCACCCACATACCCCTAATCTAACCCAAACCCCCTTAAATAAACCTAACACTAAGCCCCTGAAGATCTTCCTACCTTATCTTCACCCTGCCAGGTTCACCGATCCGTCCTCGGAAGTCTTGATCCAAGCCTCGGAAGTGTTGATCCAAGCCCAAGCGGGGGGCTGAAGAGTGACGTCCATCCTCGGGCTGAAGTCTGGATCCAAGCGGCGACTGAAGAACTCCATCATCGGGCTGAAGTCGGAAGTCCATCATCTGGATGAAGTCTTCTGTCAAGCCGCATCTTCAATCTTCTTTCTTCTGGAGCTGAGCGGAACCATCTTCTTCCAAGCCGACGCGGAACATCCT
This sequence comes from Bombina bombina, assembly GCF_027579735.1. Lineage (NCBI taxonomy): Eukaryota > Metazoa > Chordata > Amphibia > Anura > Bombinatoridae > Bombina > Bombina bombina. The sequence continues at coordinate 14,761,869 of NC_069500.1, forward strand.
CTTCAACCGACGACTAGACGACGAATGACGGTTCCTTTAAATGACGTCATCCAAGATGGCGTCCCTCAAATTCCGATTGGCTGATAGGATTCTATCAGCCAATCGGAATTAAGGTAGGAATATTCTGATGGAATCAGCCAATCAGAATCAAGTTCAATCCGATTGGCTGATCCAATCAGCCAATCAGATTGAGCTTGCATTCTATTGGCTGTTCCGATCAGCCAATAGAATGCGAGCTCAATCTGATTGGCTGATTGGATCAGCCAATCGGATTGAACTTGATTCTGATTGGCTGATTCCATCAGCCAATCAGAATTTTCCTACCTTAATTCCGATTGGCTGATAGAATCCTATCAGCCAATCGGAATTCGAGGGACGCCATCTTGGATGACGTCCCTTAAAGGAACTGTCATTTGTCGGGAAGTTGTCGTCGAAAGAAGATGGGTCCGCGGTAGAGGTCTTCAAGATGGAGCCGGTCCTCATCGGATGAAGATAGAAGATGCCGCTTGGAAGAAGATGGTTGCCGGTCCGGATCTACTCTTCTTCCCGGATAGGATGAAGACTTTGGAGCCTCTTCTGGACTTCTGCAGCCGTCGGATGATGGATGTCTAGCCCCCGCTTGGGCTTAGATGAAGATATCGGAGCCAGGACGGATCGGTGTGATACCCGGTGAGGTGAAGACAAGGTAGGAAGATCTTCAGGGGCTTAGTGTTAGGTTTATTTAAGGGGGGTTTGGGTGAGATTAGGGGTATGTGGGTGGTGGGTTGTAATGTTGGGGGGGGGTATTGTATGTGTTTTTTTACAGGAAAAAGAGCTGAATTTCTTGGGGCATGCCCCGCAAAGGGCCCTGTTCAGGGCTGGTAAGGTAAAAGAGCTTTGAACTTTTGTAATTTAGAATAGGGTAGGGCATTTTTTATTTTGGGGGTCTTTGTTATTTTATTAGGGGGCTTAGAGTAGGTGTAATTAGTTTAAAATTGTTGTAATATTTTTCTTATGTTTGTAAATATTTTTTTATTTTTTGTAACTTAGTTCTTTTTTATTTTTTGTACTTTAGTTAGTTTATTTCATTGTAGTTTTTTTTAGGTATTGTATTTAATTAATTTATTGATAGTGTAGTGTTAGGTTTAATTGTAACTTAGGATTTATTTTACAGGTAATTTTGTAATTATTTTAACTATTTTAGCTATTAAATAGTTCTTAACTATTTAATAGCTATTGTACCTGGTTAAAATAAATACAAAGTTACCTGTAAAATAAATATAAATCCTAAAATAGCTATAATATAATTATGATTTATATTGTAGCTATATTAGGGTTTATTTTACAGGTAAGTATTTAGTTTTAAATAGGAATAGTTTATTTAATAAGAGTTAATTTATTTTGTTAGATTTAAATTATATTTAACTTAGGGGGGTGTTAGTGTTAGGGTTAGACTTAGCTTTAGGGGTTAATACATATATTAGAATAGCGGCGAGATTCGGTCGGCAGATTAGGGGTTAATAATTGAAGTTAGGTGTCGGCGATGTTAGGGAGGGCAGATTAGGGGTTAATAAATATAATATAGGGGTCGGCGGTGTTAGGGGCAGCAGATTAGGGGTACATAGCTATAATGTAGGTGGCGGCTCTTTGCGGTCGGCAGATTAGGGGTTAATTATTGTAGGTAGCTGGCGGCGACGTTGTGGGGGGCAGATTAGGGGTTAATAAATATAATATAGGGGTCGGCGGTGTTAGGGGCAGCAGATTAGGGGTACATAGCTATAATGTAGCTGGCGGCGGTGTGCGGACGGCAGATTAGGGGTTAATAAGTGTAGGTAGCTGGTAGGGGTTGGCGGTGTTAGGGGCAGCAGATTAGGAGTTAGAAAGATCCCATTGAAAAGATAGGATACGCAATTGACGTAAGGGGATCTGCGGTATGGAAAAGTCGCGGCTGAAAAGTGAGCGTTAGACCCTTTTTTGATTGACTCCAAATACCGGCGGTAGCGTAAAACCGGCGTTAGGAGCCTTTTTCTGGGAAATTAATTTCTATCTTAGGAAATAGGACTGTCCTATCTGACTGAATTGTTTAAATATATAAACTCAAAAACATCTCTGGAATTGGGAATTCTCTGACACTATTTTAAGGCAGAGTGGGGCTGCTCAAAACTAAATATTAAAGAAAGTTATATAAAAAAAAGTCACACAACAAATACTATTTTTAATGGAAAAATTAACATACAAGGTGTTGTGTCTCTATATATAGACAACTATCTATATACACAGACATATGCACACTATTATAGCAGCATTCTTCTCAATTGAGTGTCACCTTCGTTTTGGCAGACTGGCACTGGCAGTATGAATTTATAGAGGCAATTACATTTATTAAACAGACACAAGTCTGCCCACAACAATTTGACCTCACGTTTTCAGCTCTTTTGTAGTGAATGGGAGGGAGGGAGAGATGCAGCTTAACAGAGATCGTAATACATACAGCTTAACACAAAGATCGTAACAGAGATAGCACAAGTCCGACCCTGACAAAATTATTTATGAGAGGCACTCAGGCAGCAAGCAGACTGACTAATAAAGCATAGATGCAACGTTAAGTCTGTTGGTAGCAGCCAGCTATTCATGTTTCATGAGTCACAACACAATCACGTCACAAACACTGGGGCTGGGGGGCCTGGGGCCAAACAAAGCAGGGCTCCGTCCTCACCTGAGCTAGCTACTATGATGATGATCTGCCTGAGGCCTCCTGCAACTGCTCACTCAGCTCTGCTGCCTGTTGCTCACTGAAGTCCAGCAGGCAGCTATGCCCCGCCTCCGCCCTCCGGTGCCGTTCCCCGCCTCCTTCCCGAGTTAGTGACAGCACCGAATGATTGGAGATAAAAATATATCCTCCAATCATTCAGTGATCTTCTATGCCTGCAAAAAAATTGTGGAAAAAAAGGTGCCAAAAAAAAAAATATTGGAAAAAAAAAATGATTTTAAAAATTAATATTTTTTTTTCACCTTCTGCGGGGCCCGAGGCGGTCACCTTGCCCGCCTTGCCCAAAGGCCGGCCCTGCATGGAAAGAAAAGAATAGTCTAGCAGTTTTTTCTTGCTTAGTATTCATGTTTAAGGTATCATTTAAATTGTATAGAGAAGCTGTGCGTTATTCTCTGTAAAAGTATAATCAAGGTATTTAGTTTGTATTATATATCCACAATGTTTTCCTGGTTTTAAATGACATTGGCCTAAGTTAAGCTATTAAAGGTAATGGTGATGCTTACAAAAAGGTGTAAGAAGTTTTGTTGGACATAATTGTGATTGTATCAAGGTGCGTGCTCATCTTGTGCTGCTTTGTTTCCTTCTTAGACTCCTTCTGACTCGAGTGTCTGCTTGCTATGAGGATCCACCTGATTTCCTTGTCTACCCCATGAACAAACCATCGGACGTCCAGCATGTACCTGCAGTGTCTTTGAGAGGTGGAGCTCTAAGGGGACAAAAACTGTTCTTAAAGTGATCAGAGGCCACCCAGAGATACTTGTGCTGTTCCCATGTTATGCTTTACTTTGAAGAGTGTACAGAGCAGGAAACTGTCAATGCTATTTGGGGATGCTAGCTATGCAGGTCAAGAAATAAAGATGCAGCGTTGTTTGGGGTAGATAGGGGGCTGGTTGGGTCTTTGTGCAGATAGACCAGTAGTTTGGGGATGCTGGGAGGTAGATGGAGAGTATTGGAGAGACCGCAGCTATGAGCAGTGACAAATTGTGCCCTATTGGCTTATTCAGATTTTAAATGTTGTCTATATATTATAGCAGGAAATGTGAATACATTTCTCTACATTATTATCACATAGATTAATGTTATACTGTAGTATTAGGTTTATATTGTTGTTAATAGATTTACTATTTTTCTGTGCCTTTATATAGTCATTCAATTTTCATACAGCTAGATTACGAGTTTTGCGTTAGAGGCTATGCAGTGCTAACGAGCAGTTTTCTCTCACCACTCACTTACCTGCAGCTCTGGTATTACAGGTGTTTACAAACCCGGAGTTAAAAGACAAGAAGTTAGCATTGAGCAAAATTTTGCTCATTGCCGCACTCCAATACCAGCGCTGTTTAAGTCAGCGGTGAGCTGGTCGTACGTGCTTGTGCACGATTTCCCCATAGGAATCAACGGGAGCCGGCGGAGAAAAAGTCTAATACCTGCAAAAAAGCAGCGTACAGCTCCTTAACGCAGCCCCATTGATTCCTATGGGGAAATAAAAGTTATGTCTACACCTAACACCCTAACATGAACCCCGAGTCTAAACACCCCTAATCTTACACTTATTAACCCCTTATCTTCCACCCCCGACATCGCCGCCACCTACATTATTCTTATTAACCCCTAATCTGCCGCTCCGGACACCGCCGCCACCTATATTATACTTATGAACCTCTAATCTGCTGCCCCCAACATCGCCTCCACCTACATTATATTTATTAACCCCTAATCTGCTGCCCCCAATGTCGCCGCCACCTACCTACACTTATTAGCCCCTAATCTGCCGCCCCCAACGCCGCCGCCACCATAATAAACATATTAACCCCTAAACCGCCACACTCCCGCCTTGCAAACATTAGTTAAATATTATTAACCCCTAATCTGCCATCCCTAACATCGACGCCACCTACCTACATTTATTAACCCCTAATATGCCGCCCCCAGCGTCGCCGCCACTATACTAAATGTATTAACCCTAACACCCCCTAACTTAAATATAATTTAAATAAATCTAATGAAAATTACTATCATTAACTAAATTATTCCTATTTAAAACTAAATACTTACCTGTAAAATAAACCCTAAGCTAGCTACAAAATAACTAATGGTTACATTGTAGCTAGCTTAGGGTTTATTTTTATTTTACAGGCAAGTTTGTATTTATTTTAACTAGGTAGAATAGTTATTAAATAGTTATTAACTATTTAATAACTACCTAGCTAAAATAAATAGAAAAGTACCTGTAAAATAAAACTTAACCTAAGTGACACTAACACTTAACTACAATTAAATAAATTAACTAAATTAACAACAATTAAATCAATTAAATTAAATTAAAGTACAAAAAAAACCCCACTAAATTACAGAAAATAATAAACAAATTACAAGATATTTAAACTAATTACACCTAATCTAATAGCCCTATCAAAATAAAAAAGCCCCCCCAAAATAAAAAAAAAACCTAGCCTAAACTACCAATAGCCCTTAAAAGGGCCTTTTGCAGGGCATTGCCCCAAAGAAATCAGCTCTTTTACCTGTAAAAAAAAAATACAAACAACCCCCCCTCAACAGTAAAACTCGCCACCCACACAACCAACCCCCCAAATAAAATACTATCTAAAAAAACCTAAGCTCCCCATTGCCCTGAAAAGGGCATTTGGATGGGCATTGCCCTTAAAAGGGCAGTTAGCTCTGCCCACCCAATACACCCTTAAATTTTTAGATAGTATTTTATTTGGGGGGTTGGTTGTGTGGGTGGTGGGTTTTACTGTTGGTGTGGTTGTTTTACAGGTAAAAGAGCTGATTACTTTGGGGCAATGCCCCACAAAAGGCCCTTTTAAGGGCTATTGGTAGTTTAGTTTAGGCTAGGTTTTTTTTTTATTTTGAGGGGGCTTTTTTTAAATTTTGATAGGGCTATTAGATTAGGTGTAATTAGCTTAAATATCTTGTAATTTGTTTATTATTTTCTGTAATTTAGTGTTTCTTTGTTTTTGTACTTTAATTTAATTTAATTGATTTAATTGTTGTTAATTTAGTTAATTTATTTAATTATAGTGTAGTGTTAGGTGTTTAGGTGTTAGTGTAACTTAGGTTAGGTTTTATTTTACAGGTAAGTTTGTATTTATTTTAGCTAGGTAGTTATTAAATAGTTAATAACTATTTAGTAACTATTCTACCTAGTTAAAATAAATACAAACTTGCCTGTAAAATAAAAATAAATCCTAAGCTAGCTACAATGTAACTATTAGTTATATTGTAGCTAACTTAGGGTTTATTTTATAGGTAAGTATTTAGTTTTAAATAGGAATAATAGTAATTTTCTTTAGATTTATTTAAATTATATTTAAGTTAGGGGGTGTTAGCGTTAGGGTTAGACTTAGATTTAGGGGTTAATAACTTTAATATAGTGGCGGCGACATTGGGGACGGCAGATTAGGGGTTAATAAATGTAGGTAGGTGGCGGTAATGTTAGGGACGGCAGATTAGGGGTTAATAATATTTAACTAATGTTTGCAAGGTGGGAGTGGGCGGTTTAGGGGTTAATATGTTTATTATAGTGGCGGCGACGTTGGGGGCAGCAGATTAGGGGTTAATAAGTGTAGGTAGGTGGAGGCGACATTGGGGCAGCAGATTACAGGTTAATAAATACAATGTAGGTGTCGGCGATGTTGGGGGCAGCAGATTAGGGGTTCATAAATATAACGTAGGTGGCGGCGGATTAGGGGTTAAAAATTTCATTATAGTGTTTGCGATGCGGGAGGGCCTCGGTTTAGGGGTTAATAGGTAGTTTATGGGTGTTAGTGTACTTTTTAGCACTTTAGTTATGAGTTTTATGTTACGGCGTTGTACCATAAAACACTTAACTACTGACTTTAGAATGCATTATGGATCTTGACAGGGTAGGGTGTACCTGTCTGGTTAGGAAATGTCCAGAAGAAGACCCAAATGCTAGGGCGAACTTAAATAACACCCTTGCACTCTGAGTTTAATCCAGGACGTGACCCCACGACAACCTCCAAAAAACAAAGTACTCACGATATGGAGCAGGGTTAGCCTGTGCCAAAGTAATTCATGATATCAGCCAGATAGACTTCTGAATAAGGAACTGGTTTCAGGAAATGTCTTCCACAGTATCAGGAGAGCAGGGATAGTCCACTTATACTCAGAAGAAGGGTAAAACAGGAAACAGTTAATAATGCAGGAGTAGGTCATTTGTTATCAGGCAGTCTGAAGGTTAACACTGTGTAGACAGTCTTTGCAGAGTATGCAAAAGGTAATCAGGCAGTTTGAGGGTTAACACAGAGTAGACAGTCTTTGCAGAGTATGCAACAGGTAATCAGGCAGTTTGAGAGTTAACACTGTTTAGACAGTCTTTGCAGAGTATGCAACAGGTAATCAGGCAGTTTGAGGGTAAACACTGTGTAGTCAGAACTTGCAGAATTAACAACATGTAATCAGGTAGTTTGAAGGTTAACACTGTGTTGTCAGAACTTGCAGAGATAGCAACAGGTAAGCTGGTAGTTTGAAGGTTAACACAGATTAATCAGTACTTGTTGAGATTGGCAACAGGATATCAAGAAGTTTGAAGGTTTACACTGAATAATTGTATTTGCAGAGTTTGGAAACAGGTAAACATGCAGATTGAAGGTTTCACAGAAATAACAGTATTTGAATAGTTTGGCAGTACACAGAGTAGTCTGAATATGCAGGGTTTGCAGCAGGTAAACAGGAAGTTTGAAAGTTTCACAAAACAAACAGTACTTGCATTGTTTGGAGACAGGTAATCAGAAGGTTGAAGGTTAATCCAGCATAGTAAATCCTTGAAGAGATTGGCAACAGAAAAGCAGCAATTAGAGAGATTCCTCAGCGAAATCCTATCAGAAGCCAAAAAGTTAACAAACTGGCACTGGAGAAACAGGAAGCCAAGAATAAAAAGCCTGGTTGTGACATCATCAGGAAGGGGTGGCTCAGACACCTGTCAATCAAGCACACAGAGAGGACTGCAGAGCTTCCCAGCAGCTGAGCGTGACAGTGCCCCCTCCTCAAGGACCCCTCTGGGGGACTTGACCGGGCCTGGCAGGGTATTTCTTGTGAAAAGACTTGACAAGAGCTGGAGCATGAACATGAGAGGCCGGTTCCCAAGATCATTCAGAGATAAGATAACCCTTCCAATAGACCAGGTAGTACAGCCGATTGCCCCGTAGCTTGGAATTGAGAATCTGGCTGACTTCAAACTCAGACGTTCCCTCTACGGAAAGTGGAGGAGGTGGTTTACTCCTGACTGGCTTGAGTAGGGAGACATGAAACACTGGATGGATCTTGAGAGTCTTGGGTAAGGCCAGGCAGTATGCAGAAGAACAAACTCTGGAAACAATTCGAAAAGGTCCAATGTACTTAGGACCCAACTTGGTACAAGGTTGTTTTAGACATATGAATCTGGTGGATAAAAATACTCTGTCTCCAGTACGAAGTAAAGGAGCCTTGCACCTTCTGTGATCAGCATATTTCTTATGTCTTAAGGAAGAAGAGAGTAGATTTTGACGAATGAGTTGCCAGTGATTACTGATATTTTTCACTATACAATCTGCTCCAGGGACTTCAGTAGAACTGGTAATCATAGGAAAGGTTCTAGGTTCAAATCCATAAGCTGCCTTAAAGGGAGAGGTCTGTAATGAGTTGTGAGCTAATTCCGCCAAAGGCAATAACTGAGACCAGTTGGAGTGGTGATGGTCTACATAATGTCTTAGAAAAGATTCCAAGGCTTGATTTACACGCTCAGTCTGTCCGTTGGATTGAGGATGGTGTGCGGTAGAAAGAGATATGTTGATTCCGAAGTGTTTACAAAAAGACCTCCAAAATTTGGAAACAAATTGGACTCCACGATCTGAGACTATGTCAGTGGGAAAACCATGTAAACGAGATATATGTAGAACAAAGAGTTCAGAAAGTCTTTGAGCTGAAGGCAAGCCTGGAAGAGGTATGAAGTGAGCAGACTTGGAGAACCGATCCACCACTACCCAAATGGTCGTATTTCCAGCAGAAACAGGAAGATCTGTAACAAAGTCCATGGATAAGTGAGACCAAGGGTAATGAGGAATGGGAAGAGGGTGTAATAGACCAAACGGTCGATGAGAAGATTGTTTGTTCGAAGCACAAGAACTACAAGCAGCAATATAATCCTTAACATCACTCCTCATAGTGGACCAACAAACATGCTGCTTCAGTTTCCACAATGTATTGGTTATTCCCGGATGACCTGCTGAAATGTTGTCATGAGCCCAACGTAGAAGCTTAAGACGTAATCCTTTGGGTACATACAGGATACCAGAAGGTAGTTTGCAAGAAGATGGTACCCGGACTTGAGCAGCATGTAAAGCCTGTACTGGAAAAGAGGATACTTGAGCCAAAACTTTGACTGGACGTAGTATAGGTTCTGAATCCAATGGAGAAGGTTCAGAAGATTGGAACTGCCTAGATAAAGCATCTGCCTTGTAATTTTTTGAACCAGGAACATAGGAAAGTACAAAATTAAACCTGGAGAAGAACAAGGCCCACCGAGCCTGACGAGGATTGAGACGTGTAGCTGTTTGGAGGTATAAAAGATTCTTGTGATCTGTCAGAATGAAAAAAACAGAATTTATGCTTACCTGATAAATTTCTTTCTCCTACGGTGTGTCCGGTCCACGGCTTCATCCTTACTTGTGGGAATATTCTCTTCCCCAACAGGAAATGGCAAAGAGAGCACAGCAAAAGCTGCCCATATAACTCCCCCTCTGGCTCTGCCCCCCAGTCATTCGACCGACGGTTAGGAGAAAAAGGAGAAACCATAGGGTGCCGTGGTGACTGTAGTGTATAGAAAGAAAAAAATTTAAAAAATTTGAAACCTGACTAAAAAGCTAGGGCGGGCCTTGGACCAGACACACTGTAGGAGAAAGAAATTTATCAGGTAAGCATAAATTCTGTTTTCTCCTACATTGATGTGTCCGGTCCACGGCTTCATCCTTACTTGTGGGAAAAAATACCAAAGCTTTAGGACACGGATGAAGGGAGGGAACAAGTCAGGTTACCTAAACGGAAGGCACCACGGCTTGCAAAACCTTTCTCCCAAAAATAGTCTCCGAAGAAGCATAAGTATCAAATTTGTAAAATTTGGCAAAAGTGTGCAGAGAAGACCAAGTCGCTGCCTTACATATCTGATCAACAGAAGCCTCGTTCTTGAAGGCCCATGTGGAAGCCACAGCTCTAGTAGAGTGAGCTGTAATTCGTTCAGGAGGCTGCCGTCCGGCAGTCTCATAAGCCAATCGGATGATGCTTTTCAGCCAAAAAGAAAGAGAGGTAGCAGTAGCTTTCTGTCCTCTCCTCTTACCAGAATAAACGACAAACAAAGATGAAGTCTGTCTGAAATCCTTTGTTGCATCTAAATAGAATTTTAAAGCACGGACCACATCTAAATTGTGTAACAAACGTTCCTTCTTCAAAACTGGATTCGGACACAGAGAAGGAACAACTATTTCCTGGTTAATATTCCTGTTGGAAACCACCTTTGGAAGAAAACCAGGTTTGGTACGCAAAACAACCTTATCTGCATGGAATACCAGATAGGGTGGATCACACTGCAAAGCAGACAATTCAGAAACTCTTCTAGCAGAAGAAATAGCAACCAAAAACAGAACTTTCCAAGATAGTAACTTAATATCTATGGAATGCAAAGGTTCAAACGGAACCCCTTGAAGAAATGAAAGAACTAAATTTAGACTCAATGGAGGAGTCATGGGTCTGTAAACAGGCTTGATTCTGACTAAGGCCTGTACAAATGCTTGTACATCTGTGTAACAAAACAGACAGAGCAGATATCTGTCCTTTTAGAGAGCTCGCTGACAACCCTTTATCCAAACCCTTTTGGAGAAAGGAGAGAATCCTAGGAATTTTAATTTTACTCCAAGAGAATCCCTTGGATTCACACCAACAGATATATTTTTTCCATATTTTATGGTAAATTTTCCTAGTCACAGGTTTTCTGGCTTGGACCAGAGTATCTATAACTGAATCTGAAAACCCACGCTTAGATAAAATCAAGCGTTCAATTTCCAAGCAGTAAGCTGCAGAGAGACTAGATTTGGATGTTCGAAGGGACCTTGTACTAGAAGATCCTGTCTCAAAGGTAGCTTCCATGGTGGAGCCGATTACATATTCACCAGGTCTGCATACCAAGTCCTGCGTGGCCACGCAGGAGCTATCAGAATCACTGAGGCCATCTCCTGTTTGATCCTGGCTACGAGCCTGGGAAGGAGAGGAAACGGTGGAAACACATAAGCTAGGATGAACGACCAAGGCGCCACTAATGCATCCACTAGTGTCGCCTTGAGATCCCTGGATCTGGACCCATAGTGAGGAACCTTGAAGTTCTGGCGAGACGCCATCAGATCCATGTCTGGAATGCCCCTTAATTGAGTTAACTGGGCAAAGACCTCCGGGTGGAGTTCCCACTCCCCCGGATGGAAAGTCTGACGACTCAAATAATCCGCCTCCCAGTTGTCTACTCCTGGGATGTGAATTGCAGATAGATGGCAGGAGTGATCCACCGCCCATTTGATGATCTTGGATACCTCTCTCATCGCCAAGGAACTCTTTGTTCCCCCCTGATGATTGATGTAAGCTACAGTCGTCATGTTGTCCAACTGAAATCTTATGAATCCGGCCTTCGCTAGTTGAGGCCAAGCCCGGAGCGCATTGAATATCAATCTCAGTTCCAGAATGTTTATCGGGAGAAGAGACTCTTCCCGAGACCATAGACCCTGAGCTTTCAGGGAGTCCCAGACCGCGCCCCAGCCTAATAGACTGGCGTCGGTCGTGACAATGACCCACTCTGGTCTGCGGAAACTCATTCCCTGAGACAGGTGAGTCAACCACCAACGGAGTTAGTCTCTGGTTAACTGGTCTACTTGAATCTGGGGAGACAAGTCTGCATAATCCCCATTCCACTGTTTGAGCATGCACAGTTGCAATGGTCTTAGATGAATTCGAGCAAAAGGAACCACGTCCATTGCTGCAACCATTAGACCTATTACTTCCATGCACTGAGCTATGGAAGGCTGAGCAATAGATTGAAGAACTTGACAAGCATTTAGAAGCTTTAATTTTCTGATCTCTGTCAGAAAAATCTTCATTTCTACAGAATCTATTATTGTTACCAGAAAGGGAACCCTTGTAGACGGGGACAGGGAACTCTTTTCCACGTTCATCTTCCACCCGTGAGACCTGAGAAAAGCTAATACAATTTCTGTATGAGCCCTTGATCTGGAAAGGGACGATGCCTGGATTAGGATGTCATCTAGGTAAGGTGCCACTGCAATGCCCCTCGGTCTTAGAACCGCTAGAAGGGACCCTAGCACCTTTGTGAAAATTCTGGGAGCAGTGGCTAAACCAAACGGAATATGTAGGTACGCATCCTTTAAGTCCACGGTAGTCATGTATTGACCCTCCTGGATTGTTGGTAAAATCGTTCGAATGGTTTCCATTTTGAACGATGGAACTCTGAGGAATTTGTTTAGAAATTTTAAATCCAGAATTGGTCTGAAAGTTCCCTCTTTTTTTTTCTTTTTTGGGAACTACAAACAGGTTTGAGTAAAACCCCTGACCTTGTTCCACTGTTGGAACTGGGTGTATCACTCCCATCTTTAATAGATCTCCTACGCAATGTAAGAATGCCTGTCTCTTTATCTGGTTTGAAGATAAGCGAGACATGTGGAACCTGAGAGACTATTTCTAGTGCCCAGGGATCCTGAACATCTCTTGCCCAAGCCTGAGCAAAGAGAGAAAGACTGCCCCCTACAAGATCCGGTCCCGGATCGGGGGCTACCCCTTCATGCTGTCTTGGTAGCAGCAGCAGACATCTTGGCCTGTTTACCCTTGTTCCAGCCTTGCATTGGTTTCCATGCTGGCTTAGCCTTGGAAGCGTTACCCTCTTGTCTAGAGGCTGCAGAGTTAGGAGACGGTCCGTTCCTGAAGTTGCGAAAGGAACGAAAATTAGATTTGTTCTTAGCCTTGAAAGGCCTATCCTGTGGGAGGGCATGGCCCTTTCCCCCAGTGATGTCTGAAATAATCTCCTTCAATTCTGGCCCAAAAAGGGTCTTACCTTTGAAAGGAATATTAAGCAATTTTGTCTTGGATGACACATCCGCCGACCAAGATTTTAGCCAAAGCGCTCTGCGCGCCACAATTGCAAAACCTGAATTTTTCGCCGCTAATTTCGCCAATTGCAAAGCGGCATCTAAAATAAAGGAATTAGCCAACTTTAGTGTGTGAATTCTGTCCATGACTTCCTCATATGGAGTCTCCTTATTGAGCGAATTTTCTAGTTCTTCGAACCAAAAAGACGCTGCCTTTGTGACAGGAATAATGCACGAAATTGGTTGGAGAAGGAAACCTTGCTGAACAAATATCAATTTTTTATCCATCAGATCTTTGAAAGCACAACTGTCCTCAATGGGAATAGTCGTGCGTTTGGCCAACGTACAAACTGCCCCCTCAACCTTAGGAACTGTTTGCCATGCGTCCCTCCTGGGGTCGACAATGGGGAACATTTTCTTAAATATAGGAGGTGGGACAAAAGGAATACCTGGCTTCTCCCACTCCTTAGTCACTATGTCCGCCACCCTCTTGGGTATCGGAAAGGCATCAGCGTGCACAGGGACCTCAAGGAATTTGTCCATTTTGCACAATTTCTCTGGAATCACCAAAGAGTCACAATCGTCCAGAGTAGTTAGCACCTCCTTAAGCAGGGCGCGGAGATGTTCTAACTTAAATTTAAACGTTACAATATCAGGTTCTGCCTGTTGAGAAACTTTTCCTGAATCAGAAATTTCTCCCTCCGACAGACCCTCCCTCACTGCCAATTCTGACTGGTGTGAGGGTATAACAGATAAATTATCATCAGCGCACACTTGCTCATTTTCTGTATTTAAAACTGAGCAATCACGCTTTCTTGGAAATGCTGGCAGTTTGGATAAAAAATTAGCTATAGAATTATCCATTACTGCCGTTAATTTCTGCATAGTAACAAGCATTGGTGCGCTAGATGTACTAGGTGTCGCCTGCGCGGGCATAACTGGTGTTGACACAGAAGGAGAGGATGATGAACTGTCCCCACTACCTTCACTTGAAGAATCATCTTGGGCAACCTTATTAAATGTGACAGTACTGTCCTTACTTTGTTTGGACGCCATGGCACAATTTTCACATACATTTAAAGGGAGAACCACCTTGACCTCCATACATACAGAACATGTTCTATCTGAAGGTACAGACATGTTAGACAGACTTATACAGGCTATTAATGCAATAAAACCGTTTTTAAACAAAACCGTTACTGTCTCTTTAAATGTTAAACAGAGCGTACTTTATTTCTGAATGTGTGAAAAACTATGAAGGAAATATCCGATCCTTACCAAATTTGCACCCTAGTGTCTTAATGCTTTGAAAGTATTGCACACCAAATTTCACCCCTCAAATGAGCAAACCGGAGCTATTTGTTAAATTTACCAGTTTAAACCCACTACAGTCCCTGCCACAGCCTTTGCTGCGGCTTTACCTTTCCTTGGGGGTTATTCACCACAGAAATAAGCCTTCTAGAATCATTTTTTATGGCCACAGGACCCTCTCACATGAAGCTGCATGCACTGCTTCCAGAAGTAACTGCGCAATTAAGGCGCGAAAATAAGGCCTCCTCCCTCTGCATACCAGAGTGAAGGGGCCTTCCTGACTAGATTAGGTGTCTAAACGACTGCCAGGCGTAATAAAAACGTTCCCAAAGTGTTTCCAAGTTCCAAAACACTCCAAAAGTCATATAAATATTGTATAAATATTGTATAAATCAATCGATTTAGCCCACAATAGTGTCAACCAGTATATAGCCCATTAATAAGCCTTCATTCTGTTATGAGTCTAAGAAAATGGCTTACCGATCCCAGAGGGAAAATGACAGTCTTCTAGCATTACTATGTCTTGTTAGAAAAAGGACTAGTCATACCTTGAGCAGAAAAGTCTGCAAACTGTTCCCCCCAACTGAAGTTCTCTGGTTTCAACAGTCCTGCGTGGGAACAGCAATGGATTTTAGTTACTGCTGCTAAAATATACTCCTCTTTAAACAGAACTCTTCATCACTTTCTGTTGTAGAGTAAATAGTACAAACCGGCACTATTTTAAAATAACAAACTCTTGATAGAAGAAATAAAACGCTACAACTAACACCACATACTCTTTACCATCCCCGTGGAGATGCTACTTGTTCTTTGCCATTTCCTGTTGGGGAAGAGAATATTCCCACAAGTAAGGATGAAGCCGTGGACCAGACACACCAATGTAGGAGAAAAGGTTGACTGGTACCCTCTAACCAATGCCTCCATTAATCCAAAGCTAATTTTATAGCCAAAAGCTCCTTATTGCCCACATCATAATTTAACTCGGCAGGATTGAATTTTTTCGAAAAGAACGCCACAGGATGTATCTTGCTGGTAGTCGGATCACGTTGGGAGAGAACAGCTCCACCTGCTATAGAGGAAGCGTCAACCTCCAAAATAAACTGGAAATCAGGAATTGGATAACTGAGAAGAGGTGCAGAAGAAAATGCTGATTTTAGCGTTTCAAAAGCCTGTACTGCCGAAGAGGACCAGTTCTTACAATTTTGCCCTTTCTTAGTAAAAGAAGTGAGTGGAGACGTGATGTCAGCAAAGTTCTTTATAAACTTTCTATAGTAATTGGCAAAGCCAAGAAAACTCTGCAGGGATTTGAGAGTAGTTGATCTGGGCCAGTCCTTGATAGCCGACAGTTTAGCAGGATCCATCTCAAAACCTGATTCAGAAATGATATACCCCAAAAAGGGGATGGAACTCTGATGAAAAGAGCATTTCTCCAATTTAGCGAACAGGGAATTGTCTTGTAACCTCTGAAGAACCAGTCTTACATGATGTACATGTTCCTGTAATGTTTTTGAATAGATTAGAATGTCATCGAGGTAAATGATAACAAATTGATTTAGATAATCTCTGAAGATTTCGTTGACAAAGTGCTGAAATACTGCTGGTGCATTGCACAATCCAAATGGCATTATTAGATACTCGTAGTGACCAAATCTAGTGTTAAATGCCATCTTCCATTTGTCTCCTTTATGGATTCTGACCAGATTGTAGGCCCCACGGAGATCTAACTTGGAAAAAATAGAAGCACCTTGAAGACGATCGAATAACTCAGAAATGAGTGGCAGAGGATAGCTGTTTTTGACAGTAATCTGATTCAAGGCTCGATAATCAATACAGGGACGAAGACCTCCATCTTTTTTCCCAATGAAGAAAAAACCTGCACCCACAGGTGAAGAGGAAGGACGAATGAAACCTCTGGCTAAGTTGTCCTTTATGTATTCCTCAAGAGAGACATTTTCTTGACGAGAGAGGGGATAGGTCCTTCCCTTAGGTAGAGGAGCCCCTGAATACAATTCGATAGGACAGTCAAATATCCAGTGTGGAGGTAACGTCTCAGCCTCTTTTTTAGAAAACACATCACAAAAGGCATGATAGTAATTGGGCAATGATTCAGGAACTTCCACCATAGCTACGACAGGACAGGATGGTTTAGAGGGATTTTGCAGACAATGTTTGAAACAGGTAGTTCCTCAGGAAATAAGTTCTCCTTTAGACCATGAGAAAACTGGATCATGAAGCTGCAACCAAGGTAACTCCAGAATCAATGGTATGTGGGGAGAAGAAATGACATCAAAACGAATAATTTCAGAATGAAGTATGCCCACAGTCAAAAAAAGAGGAATGGTAGAATGTTGTATGATACCAGTACCTAGAGGCTGTCCACTGACAGTAGTTACCTTAATTAACTGTTTCTTGGCTTGAAGAGGAATCCTGAGAGAGTCAGCAAAGTTTGAATCAATGAATACTCCAGCAGCTCCTGAATCGATGAGAGCTTGAGCTCGAAACTTGGTGTTTCCAAAAGAGATAGTTACAGGAACAAAAAGTTTAGAATTGAGGGAAGACATGGGATTCTGGCTTAACTCTGTCCCTCTATCAAAAGTTAAGCCTTGGCTTTTACTGGCCGGATAGGACAGTCCAGTAAATGTCCTTTGGTACCACAATACAGACATAACCCAAGAGTACGCCTTCTATGGCGTTCAGCTTCTGACAATTTAATAGCTCCTACTTCCATGGGTTCCACAGACTCAGGAGATTGGGAATTATTATTAGAAAGACTTGAGGTTCGAATAGGAGGACGAAAAGAAGATTTAACAAAGGATCTCCGATTCCTATCTCTCTCCTGAAGACGTTCAGAATGCCGGGCGTCAAGAGTAATATCTAAATTGATAAGACCCTCCAATGAATCAGGGAGTTCCCGAAATACAAGTTCATCCTTAAGGCGTTCGCAAAGTCCTTTGCGAAAGGCTGCCCGTAAGGCTCCATGGTTCCAATCAGTTTCTGCGGCTAAAGTCCTGAATTCAATAGCATATTGAGCTACCGAAAGGGATCCCTGTCTCAGATCCAACAATCCTGCCTCAGCAGCTGCAGACCGCCCAGGCTTGTCAAAACAGAAGAAAAAATGGACACAAATAATTCCACATCCTGTAGTAACGGATCATTCTTCTCTAAAAGAGGGGACACCCAGGCTAGAGCCTTACCCTTCAAAAGAGAAATAATAAAGGTGATTTTGGAAGTAGAATTGGAAAAAACTTGAGTATTGTTTCTGAAGTGTAAACGACACTGATTAAGGAATCCACGGCATTCTTCAGGATTACCGTCATATTTATCTGGAAGTGGGATTCGTGGTATATTCTGTCCAACATTTTGAGGTGGATTAAAGACAGCATTGGTGCTAGTAGCAGTGGCAGCAGGAGTCACCGTCGCTTGAGAAGGAGCGGAGAGGTTATGTAGCAGAGCAGTAATCTGGTCAAGCTTGGAATCCAAAGATTGCAAATGAGCAGAATGATTTCCTAGAAGTTGCCCTTGTAGAGCCACAGCCCTGGATAACTCGTCAGGGTCCATATTATGGCCAGTTTGTACTGTCAGATTAGGAAATGTCCAGAAGAAGACCCAAATGCTAGGGCGAATTTAAACAACACCCTTGCACTCTGAGTTTAATCCAGGACGTGACCCCATGACAACCTCCAAAAAACAAAGTACTCACGATATGGAGCAGGGTTAGCCTGTGCCAAAGTAATTCATGATATCAGCCAGAGTAGGTAATTTGTTATCAGGCAGTCTGAAGGTTAACACTGTGTAGACAGCCTTTGCAGAGTATGCAACAGGTAATCAGGCAGTTTGAGGGTTAACACTGAGTAGACAGTCTTTGCAGAGTATGCAACAGGTAATCAGGCAGTTTGAGAGTTAACACTGTGTAGACAGTCTTTGCAGAGTATGCAACAGGTAATCAGGCAGTTTGAGGGTAAACACTGTGTAGTCAGAACTTGCAGAATTAACAACATGTAATCAGGTAGTTTGAAGGTTAACACTGTGTTGTCAGAACTTGCAGAGATAGCAACAGGTAAGCTGGTAGTTTGAAGGTTAACACAGATTAATCAGTACTTGTTGAGATTGGCAACAGGATATCAAGCAGTTTGAAGGTTTACACTGAATAATTGTATTTGCAGAGTTTGGAAACAGGTAAACATGCAGAATGAAGGTTTCACAGAAATAACAGTATTTGAATAGTTTGGCAGTACACAGAGTAGTCTGAATATGCAGGGTTTGCAGCAGGTAAACAGGAAGTTTGAAAGTTTCACAAAACAAACAGTACTTGCATTGTTTGGAGACAGGTAATCAGGAGGTTGAAGGATAATCCAGCATAGTAAATCCTTGAAGAGTTTGGCAACAGAAAAGCAGCAGTTAGAGAGATTCCTCAGCGAAATCCTATCAGAAGCCAAAAAGTTAACAAACAAACTGGCACTGGAGAAACAGGAAGCCAAGAATAAAAAGCCTGGTTGTGACATCATCAGGAAGGGGTGGCTCAGACACCTGTCAATCAAGCACACAGAGAGGACTGCAGAGCTTCCCAGCAGCTGAGCCTGACAGTACCGCTCACTTTTTGGCCTTCCAGGACAGACTCATAATACTGGCGCGATGGAAGTCCCATAGAAAAAAGACTTCACAAAGTTTACGTAAGTCGTTTTGCAGTAAGGCCAAAGAGGTGTGCGATGACCCTAAACCTTCAAGACTCTTAATAGCAGCAGTAGGGACCTCTTAACGCTGCTTTTTCACCCTAACGCACAACTCGTAACCTAGCCGATTAGAATCTGGTAGAATAAAAGGGTGAAATGGGGGAATGTTAGAAAATATTTAGCATGACTGACGCCATTTTGTTAAACCACCATTTCAATATGTGTTTATTATATTTCATTATAATGCAGTTTATTATGCTGTGGAGAAAATATGCTGATCTTAGAAATATATCTCAAGAATGGCCTTGTAATGTCCTTGGCGATGCACCCGGATACACCGTTATCTAAAAATGTTAGTTTCTCTGTATAATTTCTTTTTTCTAATATTTTACTGTGCCCCTTTGTTCTAACTTATGCTGTGTAAAATGGTGTGATTATGATACGTCATTGTTTAACCCCATATACTGTAACCATTTTCTATAAAAGTATGTTGCACTTTTAATAAACAGAACAGCGATTAGACTTTTACTTGGTGCATGTCTAATTTCTGTTCCCGAAATATCTCGTCAGGTAACCCATTCAGTTCCAGGTGAAGGTGTAGAAAACTGCTAAGTGCTAACTGACACCCCCCCCCCCCCTCTTGAAATAACGCCTAATAGACATAGAAAGAAAAGAATAGTCCCATGACTGGTTGTTAAATGATCTATTTTAAAAGCCTGCTATTATATATAATTTACTTTGAAATATCAACACAACTGCAGCAGATAATGAGTGTTAAAGTCTTTTATTTTAACAAAGTGAGGGTGGAGTTAGATACAGCCATATAATGATTTTTCTTCGTGTGATTTAATTTAATTAAATGAGACACGCATGTGCAATTAAAGGTGGGGGCGTATAGTGTAGTTTTCAGACACCTCTGGGGGAACAAATAGAAATAGTGAAAGGGTTTTTCGTCATTTGTAAATAAAGTTTATTTTTGGAGGCAGGCAGAGGAATGGCCGTATAGTGATCAGAATTCAAAGGTAAATGTATGTGACAAAAATAGTCATGAATTAAACTCTACTTATTTTGATCTAAATTGTGCTTTGTGGCATAGAGGTGCAGGCAACTTTACTTTCACTTAAGTTTAAAAAATATACATAGGCTTATGAGCAGAAAAGCATTACTGGGAGATATCTGCTTATTTGTGGGTGGGCAACAATGCATAGTTGCAATGATTAGCTAGATGTCTTTAGATACTTCATGGAAAAGGAAAACATTTAAACAGTGCTTGACCTGTATCTAAATACTAGTTAGCTAGGGGTATGCATCAACAGATATTTGATATATAAAAAATAGTCTCTTTATAATGGAAAGTGCACTTGTATCAATCCACCTTAAAATATTGCAAATTTAATTTGATACACTTTTCTCTTGTAAGGTGTATCCAGTCCACGGATCATCCATTACTTGTGGGATATTCTCATTCCCAACAGGAAGTTGCAAGAGGACACCCACAGCAGAGCTGTAATATAGCTCCTCCCCTAACTGTCATACCCAGTCATTCTCTTGCAACTCTCAACAAGCTAGGACGTTGTAGGAGAGAGTGGTTAAATATAGCTAGTTTATTTTCTTCAATCAAAAGTTTGTTATTTTTAAATAGTACCGGAGTTGTGCTATTTTATCTCAGGCAGTAAATAGAAGAAGAATCTGCCTGAGGTTTCTATGATCTTAGCAGGTTGTAACTAAGATCCATTGCTATTCTCACATATGTCTGAGGGGATTACACAGATGAGGTAACTTCAGCGAGAGAATGGCGTGCAGTTTATTCTGCTATCAGGTATGTGCAGTTATAATTTCTAGAGATGGAAAACACTAGAAAATGCTGCTGATACTGGATTAATGTAAGTTAAGCCTGAATACAGTGATTTAATAACGACTGGTATCATGCTTACTCCCAGGGGTAATACCCTTATGATATTGCAATAACAACATTTGTTGGCATGTTTAATCGTTTTTATATATGCATTGGTGATAAAACTTTATTGGGGCCTAGTTTTTTCCACATGGCTGGCTTAAATTTTGACTAGAAACAGTTTTACTGAGGCTTTCCACTGTTATAGTATAAAAGTTACAGTTGGTGCAGTTAAAATTACAAACTGTGACATCCAGCTTCCTTCAGGAGTCCCCTGTATGCTATAGGACATCTCTAAAGGGCTCAAAGGCTTTCCAAAGTCGTTTATTGGGGAAGGTAGGACCACAGCTTGCTGTGGCAGTTGGTTGTGACTGTTAAAAAAAAACAAAAACAAAAAAAAACACGTCTATTTCGTTTTTTTTTATCCGTTTTTTGAACTAAGGGGTTAATCATCCATTTGCAAGTTGATGCCATGCTCTGCTAGCCTATTACATACACTGTAAAAATTTTGTTTGATTTACTGCATTTTTTCACTGTTTTTCAAATTCTGACAAAATTTGTTTCTCTTAAAGGCACAGTACAGTTTTTTATATTTGCTTGTTAACTTGATTTAAAGTGTTTTCCAATCTTGCTAGTCTCATTGCTAGTCTGTATAAACATGTCTGACATAGAAGAAACTCCTTTTTCATTATGTTTAAAAGCCATGGTGGAACCCCCTCTTAGAATGTGTACCAAATGTACTGATTTCATTTTATGCAATAAAGATCATATTCTGTTTTTAAAAAAATTATCACCAGAGGAATCTGACGAGGGGAAAGTTATGCCGACTAACTCTCCCCACGTGTCAGACCCTTTGACTCCCGCCCAAGGGACTCACGCTCAAATGGCGCCAAGTACATCTAGGGCGCCCATAGCGTTTACTTTATAAGACATGGCGGCAGTCATGGATAATACACTGTCAGCGGTATTAGCCAGACTACCTGAACTTAGAGGTTAGCGAGATAGCTCTGGGGTGAGACAAAATGCAGAGCATACTGACGCTTTAAGAACCATGTCTGATACTGCCTCACAATATGCAGAAGCTGAGGAAGGAGAGCTTCAGTCAGTGGGTGATGTTAATGACTCAGGAAAGATACCTGATTCTAATATTTCTACATTTAAATTTAAGCTTGAACACCTCCGCGTGTTACTTAGGGA
This sequence comes from Bombina bombina, assembly GCF_027579735.1. Taxonomy (NCBI): domain Eukaryota; kingdom Metazoa; phylum Chordata; class Amphibia; order Anura; family Bombinatoridae; genus Bombina; species Bombina bombina. Next base: position 14,783,844 of record NC_069500.1, read on the forward strand.
GGTTTTAGCTGCTCTGAATGACTGTGATACCATTGCAGTGCCAGAGAAATTTTGTAGACTGGATAAATGCTTTGCAGTGCCGGTGAGTACTGATATTTTTTCCAATACCTAAAAGGTTTACAGAAATTATTAATAAGGAATGGGATAGACCAGGTGTGCCATTCTCTTCCCCTCCTATTTTTAGAAAAATGTTTTCCAATAGACGCCACCACACGGGACTTATGGCAGACAGTCCCTAAGGTGGAGGGAGCAGTTTCTACTCTAGCAAAGCGTACTACTATCCCTGTCGAGGACAGTTGTGCTTTTTTAGAGCCAATGGATAAAAAATTAGAAGGTTTACCTTAAGAAAATATTTATTCAACAAGGTTTTATCCTACAGCCCATTGCATGCATTGCCCCTGTCACTGCTGCTGCGGCGTACTGGTTTGAGTCTCTGGAATAGGCTTTACAGGTAGAGACTCCATTGGATGACATACTTGGCAAACTTAGAGCACTTAAGCTAGCCAATTATTTTATTTCTGATGCCATTGTTCATTTGAATAAACTAACGGCTAAGAATTCTGGTTTTGCTATACAGGCGCGCAGAGCGCTATTGCTTAAATCATGGTCAGCTGACGTGACTTTAAAATCTAAGATACTTAACATTCCCTTCAAGGGGCAGACCCTATTCGGGCCTGGTTTGAAGGAGATTATTGCTGATATCACGGGAGGAAAAGGTTGTGCCCTTCCTCAGGACAGGTCCAAATCTAGGGCCAAGCAGTCTAATTTTCGTGCCTTTCGAAACTTCAAGGCAGGTGCGGCATCAACTTCCTCTAATAATAAACAAGAGGGAACTTTTGCTCAATCCAAGACGGTCTGGAGACCAAACCAGACCTGGAAAAAAGGTAAGCAGGTCAAAAAGCCTGCTGCTGCCTCTAAGACAGCATGAAGGAACGACCCCCTATCCGGTAACGGATCTAGTAGGGGGCAGACTTTCACTCTTTGCCCAGGCGTGGGCAAGAGATGTTCAGGATCCCTGGGCATTGGAAATTATATCCCAGGGATATCTTCTGGACTTCAAAGCTTCCCCCCCAAAAGGGAGATTTCACCTTTCACAATTATCTGCAAACCAGATAAAGAGTGAGGCATTCTTACACTGTGTACGAGACCTCCTAGTTATGGGAGTGATCCATCCAGTTCCAAAGGAGGAACAGGAACAGGGTTTTTACTCAAATCTGTTTGTGGTTCCCAAAAAAGAGGTAACCTTCAGACCGATTTTGGATCTAAAGATCTTAAACAAATTCCTCAAAGTACTGTCGTTCAAGATGGAAACTATTCGTACCATCCTACCACTGATCCAGGAGGGTCAATATATGACTACAGTGGATCTAAAGGATGCTTATCTTCACATTCCAATACACAAAGATCATCATCGGTTTCTCAGGTTTGCCTTTCAAGACAGGCATTACCAGTTGTAGCTCTTCCCTTTGGATTAGCTACAGCCCCAAGATTCTATACAAAGGTTCTAGGGTCACTTTTGGCGGTCCTAAGGCTGTGGGGCATAGCAGTAGCCCCTTATTTAGACGACATCCTGATACAGGCGTCAAACTTCCAAATTGCCAAGTCTCATACGGATGTAGTACTGGCATTTCTGAGGTCGCATGGGTGGAAAGTGAACGAGGAAAAGTGTTCTCTATCCCCACTCACAAGTCTAGGGACTCTGATAGATTCTGTAGAAATTAAAATTTACCTTGACGGAGTCCAGGTTATCAAAGCTTCTAAATTCCTGTCGGGTTCTTCATTCCATTCTGCGCCCTTTGGTGGCTCAGTGTATGGAAGTAATCGGCTTAATGGTAGCGGCAATGGACATAGTGCCGTTTGCACGCTTACATCTCAGACCGCTGCAACTATGCAGGCTCAGTCAGTGGAGCGGGGATTACACAGATTTGGCCCTTCAACTGAATCTGGACCAAGAGACCAGGGATCCTCTTCCCTGGTGGCTATCTCGGGTCCATCTGTCCAAAGGTATGACCTTCGCAGGCCAGATTGGACTATTGTAACAACAAATGCCAGCCTTCTAGGTTGGGGTGCAGTCTGGAACTCCCTGAAGGCTCAGGGACCGTGGACTCAGGAGGAGTCTCTCCTTCCAATAAATATTCTGGAACTAAGAGCGATATTCAAGGCTCTTCAGGTTTGGCCTCAGTTAGCAACTCTGAGGTACATCAGATTTCAGTCGGTCAACATCACGACTGTAGCTTACATCAACCATCGAGGGGGAACAAGAAGTTCCCTAGAGATGTTAGAAGTTTCAAAAATAATTCACTGGGCAGAGATTCACTCTTGCCACCTATCAGCTATCCATATCCCAGGTGTAGAGCACTGGGAGGCGGATTTTCTAAGTCGTCAGACTTTTCATCCGGGAGAGTGGGAACTCCATCCAGAGGTATTTGCACAACTGATTCTCCGTTGGGGCAAACCAGAACTGGATCTCATGGCATCTCGCCAGAACGCCAAGCTTCCGTGTTACGGATCCAGGTCCAGGGATCCCAAGGCGACACTGATAGATACTCTAGCAGTGCCCTGGTCTTTCAACCTGGCTTATGTGTTTCCACCGTTTCCTCTGCTCCCTCGACTGATTGCCAAGATCAAGCAGGAGAGAGCATCGGTGATTCTGATAGCACCTGCGTGGCCACGCAGGACCTGGTATGCAGATCTAGTGGACATGTCATCCTTTCCACCATGGTCTCTGCCTCTGAGACAGGACCTTCTACTTCAGGGTCCTTTCAACCATCCAAATCTAATTTCTCTGAGGCTGACTGCCTGGAGATTGAATGCTTGATTTTATCAAAGCGTGGCTTCTCCGAGTCAGTTATTGATACCTTAATACAGGCACGAAAGCCTGTCACCAGGAAAATTTACCATAAGGTATGGCGTAGATATCTTTATTGGTGTGAATCCAAGGGTTACTCATGGAGTAAGGTCAGGATTCCTAGGATTTTATCTTTTCTCCAAGAAGGTTTGGAAAAAGGATTGTCAGCTAGTTTCTTAAAGGGACAGATTTTTGCTCTGTCTATTCTTTTGCACTAGCGTCTGGCAGATGTTCCAGACGTTCAGGCATTTTGTCAGGCTTTAGTTTGAATCAAGCCTGTGTTTAAACCTGTTGCTCCACCATGGAGCTTAAACTTGGTTCTTAAGGTTCTTCAAGGAGTTCCGTTTGAACCTCTTCTTTCCATAGATATCAAACTTTTATCTTGGAAAGTTCTTTTTTTTTTTTTTTTTTGGTAGCTATTTCCTCGGCTCGTAGAGTCTCTGAGCTATCTGCCTTACAATGTGATTCTCCTTATCTGATTTTTCATACGGATAAGGTAGTCCTGCGTACCAAACCTGGGTTCTTACCTAAGGTGGTATCTAACAAGAATATCAATCAAGAGATTGTGGTTCCATCCTTGTGTTACACAATCTGGACGTGGTCTGTGCTTTAAAGTTTTACTTACAAGCTACTAAAGATTTTCGTCAAACATCTGCTTTGTTTGTTGTCTACTTTGGACAGAGGAGAAGCTTAATCCGCTTAGCCTATGAGACTGCTGGACAGCAGCCTCCTGAAAGGATTACAGCTCATTCCACTAGAGCTGTGGCTTCCACTTGGGCCTTTAAAAATGAGGCTTCTGTTGAACAGATTTGCAAGGCGGCGACTTGGTCTTCGCTTCATACTTTTTCAAAATTTTACAAATGTGATACTTTTGCTTCTTCGGAGGCTATATTTGGGAGAAAGGTTTTACAGGCAGTGGTTCCTTCCATTTAAGTTCCTGCCTTGTCCCTCCCTTCATCCGTGTACTTTAGCTTTGGTATTGGTATCCCACAAGTAATGGATAATCCGTGGACTGGATACACCTTACAAGAGAAAACACAATTTATGCTTACCTGATAAATTTATTTCTCTTGTGGTGTATCCAGTCCATGGCCGCCCTGTCATTTTAAGGCAGGTAATTTTTAAATTTAAACTACAGTAACCACTACACCCTATGGTTCCTCCTTTCTCGGCTTGTTTTCGGTCGAATGACTGGCTATGACAGTTAGGGGAGGAGCTATATTACAGCTCTGCTGTGGGTGTCCTCTTGCAACTTTCTGTTGGGAATGAGAATATCCCACAAGTAATGGATGATCCGTGGACTGATACACCACAAGAGAAATAAATTTATCAGGTAAGCATAAATTGTGTTTTTGCAAATCTAAGTTATACTTGCAGATAGCTTTGCATATACTGTTCCATTAAAACTTGCATCAACAGTTTGTAAAATGGCTTGTAAAATCAGTTTCCAAGTTGGTATACAGACTATCACATTTGCAGGATGTATGGCGGATTTGACTCTGATAGCCGATATGCAATAAAACTTCAATACGATATCGATACAAATTAAGGTGGATTGATACAAATTAAGGTGGATTGATACAAATTAAGGTGGATTGATACAAACTAAGGTGGATTGATACCAGTGCACCTTCCATTATAAAGAGACTTTTTTTTCACAGATGAACTATACCTGACACACGCATTGTATAATCAGAGTGAATCGTCTAAAGGTGGTTTTGAATATATGTAGAAGTGGCAGAAACATAGAAATTTTAAATAGAGGTTGGAGGAGACGTCCTCGTGTATTTACATTAAAGGGACAGTCTATACCAGAATTGTTATTGTTTTAAAAGATAGATAATCCCTTTATTATCCATTTCCCAGTTTTGCATAACTAACCCATTTATAATAATATACTAACCTCTGTGATTATCTTGTATCTAAGCCTTTGCAAAACTGCCCCTTTTTTCAGTTCTTTTGACAGACTTGCAGTCTAGCCAATCAGTGCCTGCTCCCAGATTACTTCACGTGCACGAGCACAGTGTTATCTATATGAAATATGTGAACTAACACCCTCTAGTGGTGAAAAACTGTTAAAATACAATCTGAAAGAGGTGGGCTTCAAGGTCTAAGAAATTAGCATATGAACCTCCTAGGTTAAGCTTTCAACTAAGAATACCAAGAGAACAAAGCAAAATTGGTGATAAAAGTAAATTGGAAAATTGTTTAAAATTACATGCTCTATCTGAATCATGAAAGTTTATTTTGGCCTAGACTGTCCCTTTAACCTACAGTTTTTTATTTTGCAATATGCTATTGGTTTCCCAAATGTGAAATTGTTATATGGTTTTAAGAAATTAAATTGTATTTGTTTATACTTCGATCCTGAATTTTTTTATATATCAAATATCTGTTGTTGCATACCCCTAGCTAACCAGTATTTAGATACAGGTCAAGAGCTGTTTAAATAAATAAAATATTATTCTTCTAAACAGCACATAGGGTTGTCAGTTTGGCGCTTCTTATCGCTCTTTGCGATTTAGATATTTCACAGTATTGCATATCTCACCATGAGAATGAAATTAAAAAAATATTTTAATGTGAGCATTTCAGACAAATACATGCTCTATTTTATCCTTTGAAAATAAGGAACAAAAGTTTATTTTATATATATATAGTTCCTTAATTTTCTTAAAGTATTGTCCATTATAAATACGAAGAACGCATTTCACCATTGAAATATAGCGTGGTAAATGTATCTTTCAACACAAGATTCGCATTTATGAATAGTCAAATATAATTTGATAATGTCACTTAGCACACAATCGATGTGCACTGTTGGGATTGAAAATACATTTAAAATAGAAGCACTGTCAATACTTCACAATGAGTCACAATATTCGTTTAAGAACCAAGGAATACATACAATATTAACATTCTGGATTCGAAAATATTATAAACATATTTTTTAAAAACTTGAACAATGTTAAACATCTATTGATCAATATTAAACTTTGAATTGTTTCATAAACATTTAATAATGTGTCTGGATTATATTTATTATCGTGATAAAAAATAAAATATAGTTTGAATGTTAACAAAATAGATTATTATTTTACGGATTACGTATATTATATATGCGTCACATACACATTATATTTCCAGCAATTCAAAATAAAAGACTACATGCCAAAAGTAGTAACAGCACCCCTAGAAGGTATGTGTATATAAGTTACAAAAATATGAATCCATGAACCATTAAGTAACGGCCAATCAGAGTTCATCACACAAACATGACTTGAGTCAGTATGGCCTCACAGACATGATAACAAAATTACAGTATGTTATCCAATCAGATGTACAGATACCATGTCCCATGGTCTATCTCATGTTTACTTCCCCATATAAAAATCCATTATACGTAGCCATTTTTTTCAGTTCTCTAATGCCTGAACACAGAATGTCTACTCCCAGGTTCAGCAGAGAGGAAAGTGCTGCACTGGTGTAAGAGGTCGAGGAGTTTTATCCGCAGCTTTATGGGGCTGAGAGGAGGTCGATGACTGGGCCGGTCAAAAAGGCCATCTGGGAATCTGTCACCCTTTCTGTTAATGGGGTGACAGACGTCCAGAGGACACTCAAGCAAATGCTCTGAAGATCCTGAGATATGAGGTTGCGGCTGCGGAATAAAGTCCGCCTCATGAGGGAGTGGACTCGTGCCCATCGGAGTGGTGAGGATCTGGGTCCACCCCCATGGAAATTTATCCTCAAACCTCATGAGGAGGCTTTATGCACCCTCCTCAATCTCAGTTTCCCCCGGAGATTTGCAGCCCCCCAGTCCTTGGCCCCCTCCCAGCCCCCAGCTGCTGGCCATGAAACTCCTGACCCGGAGGCCAGTGCAGCTCCAATCGGTGACATGGGAGGAAGCAGGAGAGAGTCTGTTAATATTTGATTATATATTTAAGCAATGTGTATACAGTCATATTTTCAACATATATAGATTTCACAACAGACATTACCTAGGATGGTATACATATGAATTTAGATTCATCAGACATCAAAGAGGAATAATGCTATTTTTTGCGCAATCATGAATACGTGTCACAGATCTAAAATGGAAGTGTGCATCAGTGAAATCCCTATCCTCCACCATTTTATACATTGAATATCGATTCATACAAAAATTTGAAATATTATTTTTTATCATTAAATATTTACTGTACAATGATCATATTTGAATTTTGCGATACACACAATTGTAAATATATGTGAAAGATTTCTAAAATATACTCATCACACTACTAGATCAAAATAAATTCATAATCACGGATGCGCAATTACGCTTTTAATTATTGCGCAATGCTCATGGAAGATATAATTGCGCAGAGACGTGAACATGGGTTTGCTGTTACAGTGGCATTACTTTAGAAATGTTGGTCAAATATATACATTAATTTGTATAAATCTTAAAAATACAGTTTCATGAGTTTCAATATTATAAATAAAATGATCTATACTATCAATATACATTTTTAAATGAAATATCAATGTATAACAATTGATGACAATGCAAGAATACATAATATGACTCAAAGGGACAGTCAACAACATAAAAGCTTTCAAATAAACATACGTGTACATGATCTCTTTATTTATAAATACATTTTACTTTGTCAAATTCAAAAACAATGTATGATTGTTCGTGTAAAAGTTATTGTTTGAATAATGATATCCAATCCTGATTTAATATTTTATAGATATGGATGTTGGTGCTGGACCCTCAAGCTCAGGTTTGACCCAGTCTGGTATGTCTCATTATACTTCCCTTTTGGCTTACACATTTGGACATAACATTGCCTAATACATTCCCATTGATCAATATTAACATGGATCCTCTAATTAAATTCAAAATGTTTTTAAAATTAAATTTTATGATTCAGAGATCGAATTCCATTGTAATCAAAATCTGAATTTAATTGTATTTGAAGATATTCCTCAGAATATTGCTATCTATAGTTGAATGTAATCTTATGGTCTGGCACATTTTGGATTCAGCACCTGGGTAGGGCTCGACAGTTGGTGGCTACATTTAGACAACAATAAAAAATATGTACACAGGTGCTGAATATCAGAATAAATATCTCACATGCTTAGATATTTTATTTTTATAATTAAGATAGAAGTAAATATTCATTATGTTAGGAGAAAATGATATATTAGATTGAAATTGCATTCTCTATCCAATTCATTACATTAACATATGCAATAGACAATTCCTTTAGTGGGATAGTCTCAAATATTGATATTGTATTTATCTAAAGATACAAAATATCTTTCTTACCCATTACACTGTTTTGATGAAACAAAACTGTGATTTAAAAAACATCTTTCCCTATTGGATTACCTTTACATATAAGCATATTCTAACAGCACCATGATGACATATTTTTTAATATATCTTATGTCTTGCATTGTGATCAATATGTAATGTGTCAGAAGACAAGAGGAACTATGACCGGGTGAAGGAACGCATCCTAGCCTGATACACCATCACGAGGCTCACCAGCTGAAGTTCAGAGGGTCAAGGAGGAAAGAGGGGCAGACTTTCACTGAGTGGATGCACCAGTTCATCCGCTCCTTGGACTACTGGTTCACAGGCTACCAAGTGACCTCCCTGGCTCAAGCTTCCCAACTCATTCTTCTGGAGCATTTCTATAATCACTCCCCATCAGAGGTATGAGAATGGGTCAGGGACCGGAAACCTGAGACGGTGCACCAAGTGGCAGTCCTGGCAGATCAGTTTTTGGATGCCCAGTGCTCTGTTCGGCCCGAATGTCGCACAGCAGGCCGCTCCACTCTGGCTCCAACTCTCCCTCTGGTACCTCCCAGCCTCGCAGGCATAACCACACACCTCCAGGCCCTGTCCACCCCGGAAGATGGAAATTTGATGCTACAGATGCGACCAGATGGGTCATGTCCGAACTAACTGTCCAAGGAATCTGCCCCCTGCTCAATGGACCAGAGCACCCACTGGGATCTCCAGGGCTGCCACTCACTGCTTGAAAGCAGGGAGCCCTGCTTATCACACTGCTTGGACTGAAGAAGAGTTTGGAATCTTACATAAGGTGGACCCAGTACAAGCAGCAACAGGCGATAACCGCCTACACCACCGCCAGGTTGTATGGATCAATGGCCAGCAGGCACAGGGACTACGGGAAAGCGGGGTCCATCTGGATTGCGGTGCCGGCTTCCGTGCTGTGGATGTAGGGGTCATGGCTAACTTACCCGCAGAAGTCTTGCTGGGGACTGTCCCTGTAAAGGAATTGACAAACCCTTTAGCAGTGTCGTTGTTGACTTTGCTGGCCCCTTACCCCGTCCCAGTCCCTCAGGGAAAAAGTATATCTTGACAGTGGTAGACTATACCACCCGATACCCGGTGGCAATCTCCCTGGCCAATATCCAAGCAGATACAGTAGCCGATGCGCTGCTCCGGATATTTGCCAGGGTGAGTTTCCCCTGGAAGATTATCTCAGACCAAAGAACCCAGTTTAATGCTGAGCTCACACAGCAGCTATGCAGGCTTTGCGGGATAAGACCCCTGCCGAGCTCTCCATACCACCCCCAGACTAATGGGCTGTGCAACAGGTTTAACGGCACCCTGAAGCAGTTTCTTAGGACGTTATTGGCCTCTCACAAAGACTGGGAAAGATACCTGCCGCACCTCCTGTTTGCTTACAGAGAGGTGCCCCAGGAATCCACTGGGTTCTCCCCCTTTGAGTTAGTGTATGGCCGGTGGGTGAGGGGCCCTAGACTTACTTAGAGCCAATTGGGAAGGATCAGTTGGGGAGGAAGGACACTCCATTGTGGGGTATGTCCTGGAGTTCAGGGACCAACTGAAGGACCTTGCCACTAGAGTATGAGATAACCTTCAGATCGGCCAAGGTAGGCAGATGCGGTGGTATGACAGGAATGATCGTAACCGCACCTTAGACATAACGCAAAAGGTCAAGCCAAACAAGCTACAGGCTTCCTGGCAGGGAGCCAATCAAGTGGTAGAGCAACTCTGTGATACGACCTACCTGGTAGCCAAATATTCAGATGAACGGGTCCACCGTACCTTTCATGTGAACATGCTGAAGGCCTACCAGGAGAGGCCAGAGGAGGTAGCCGCCATATGTGCTCCTGCCATGGAGGACTCAAAGAGTCTCCCAATGCCAGAGCTACCCGGGCTGAATAGGGCACCCACAGGCGAAGAGGACATAAAACTAGATGAAAGGCTAGGGACTGTACAGAGGGAGCAAGTCAGACAGGTATTGGAGAGCCAACTAGACATGTTCTCCACTAACCCTGGGTACACCACGCTAGTGGTGTACCAAGTGGAGACCCTGGGACAGGCGCCCCTGCAGCAGCTGGCATACCGGGTCCCTGAATCAGTTAGGAAAGTATGCATAGAGAGCTCAGGGAGATGCTGGACACAGGCATTATTGAGCTGTCCAAAAGTCCCTGGGCATCCCGGTGGTGCTGGTACCCAAGCGGGATGGGTGGGACCACCCAATTTTACATAGACTACCGTAGACACAACAACAGAACCACAACCAACACCTACCCCATGCCCCAGGTGGATGACCTCCTACACAGCATCGCCCGCAGCAACTTCCTGACCACCTTAGACTTCTGCAAGCGGTACTGGCAAATCCCCCTGGATCTGGAATCTATTCTAAAATTGGCATTCATCACCCCCTTCGGCCTATACCAGTCTAAGTTTATGCTGTTCTGGATGAAGAATGCTCTGGCGACCTTCCAGAGGATGGTAGATCACCTCCTTGATGTCCTCCATGATTATGCCTGCTCATATCTAGATGGCATTGCTACCTGGTAGGACCACCTGGTCCATCTAGGTACCATTCTGGACCGCATCAAGGCCACAGGGCTGACACTTAAGCCAGACAAGTGTATGGTAGGGCGCTCAGAGGTCCAGTACTGTGGGCACTGAATAGGCTGTGGGAAGCAGTGGCCGGAGTCAGCCAAGATTGAGGCAGTCACAAACTGGCCAACCCCCAAAACCAAGACCCAAGTCTTGGCTTTCCTAGGTACAGCAGGGTACTGCTATAGTAACTATAGTGCCCTGGCCAAACCTTTGACCGACCTGACCAGAAAACAGTTACCCCCACAAGTCCTGTGGTTCCCCGAGTGTGAGGCCACCTTCCAAAACCTCAAGACAGCTCTTAGTTCTGGCCCTATCCTGGCCTCTCCTAACCCATCCAAACGTTTTTGTGTCTATACAGATGCCTTTATGTTCGGATTGGGAGCAGTGCTATGCCAGGTGGATGAGGAGGTCCATGAACACCCTGTAGCCTTTATCAGCAGGAATCTATTCCCCAGGGAAGTAGGCTATGCAGCAGTGGAAAAAGAATGCTTGGCACTGGTGTGGGCCCTCAAGAAACTGCAACCATATTTATATGCAAGGGACTTCACCATGCTCACTGACCACAACCTCCTGGTCTGGCTCAACATAGTTTCTTGGGACAATAGATGGCTGTTGTGGTGGAGCCTAGCCTTGCAGCCCTTTAATTTCACCATTCAGTACTGGCCGGTAAGGAGCAATGGGAAAGCTGATGGACTCTCCCCGGCAAACTGAATTGGAGTAGCCCACTGGACAGCCCCAGGCGAACCCGTGTGTGTATCTAGCTGGGTCTGCTGGACTTTTCAGGGTGGAGCAGTGTCATGGATTCCTGGCTGCCAAGGCTAGCCCCACCCCCCTACTACCTGGCTCATTGCTTATTAAATCTTTTTGGCCCTCTCATGGATTACGGGATGTCCCAAACTCTCTCTGACTCATGTTTTCACTGTTTGTACGTCCTCATGGAAGAGCTGATCACTTACCGCCTGACTTCTTCCCTGCTGGGCTCCTGGAACTACTAACCATCTGGACTCCCCTGGAAGCCCGCTGACCTTTACCCCATGTTGCTCCAGCGGCCCTTTGCCCCAGAGCTCCGCTCTTTTGGGGATTGGTACCCATTAGGGAGGGCAAGAGGTGGGGTGATTGCCGGAAGGGAGTTCCATTGGGAACTTAGGGTTTTGGACCCCCCCCCCCACACCTACTTCCCCTGGCTTACCCGGTGTACCTTAGATCATCTGCCGTTCCGGATTCCAGTGACGGATCATGTCATTTTTTGGACTGGGACACCTTGGGGTCCGGCGCTTTCTTCTGCTACCTAGGAATAGCCACCTCTCCCCCGTGATCTACCCAAAACCACAGCCTCTGTATTATGGGGACTCTCTGGAACTATGGCTCCTATGGGGGCACCAGTCTGTCTGGAGAGGCAGGAATGGTGGGAGATCTGGAGGTCAGATAAGACCCTTATCATGATGGGCAGGGTGTATATAAACAGTGTGTGTCTCACAATACTGTTCCACCTGAATTCTGGTCTTGTCTGGTTATTTGAGTGGGCTCTGGCTATAATCACTTCTCAGTTCCAGGTACAGGAAGGACTTTCTTGGCCAAGTTACCCAGTCAGTGTCCATTATATATATATATATATATATATATATATATATATATATATATATATATATATATATACACATACATGAATATATATAGGTATAGATTCAATAAAGGATACTAAGAGAATGAAGCAAATTAGACAATATAATTTGGAAAATTCTGATTGCTCTGATTAAATCATGAAAGACATTTTTTGGGGTTTACATCCCTTTAAAGTCCTGCTGATTAGCTGACAATCGAGCGGCATTTTCATTTCTAATCCTACTCAGGACTGGCTCAGCAGCTCTCCTACTGCAGGATTAAACATGTCGTTACCAAGGAACCATAGATATATTTGTGCCGATGCTGAATAGGCATCTGCCTAAGGGGTCAGTTTAGAACAATGTGGCATTTTCTGTGTGGCACCGTTCATATCTGTCAACAGGCCTAGATAGCGCTACTCTAATACTGTTACTTCCTTGTTGACCTGCAGTGTCAGTCATTAGAATATTAACCAGCACCGCTGAGTTTTTACATTTCAGTGCATGGCTGACTTTGTAGCCCAGGTCTAGTGCTCTCTTTCCTACCCGCTGCTTTTCTATACCTGTGTTTGGTGCCGTCATTCAGGATAGCAGAATACATGTAGGCTGCAGGGGTGTCAGGCTAAGCAGCTGCATAGGGATGCTCATGGAGCAGCTAGTGGAAAGTTGGTGGTGGTAAAGCAGGAGGAGACAGACATGCAGAACATCTGCATTTAATTCATATTTTACTGTGTGATATCGAGGCATCCTGCAATAACCATTTTTACCTCTCTGGTGCAGAGAGAGCCACTCTATGGCCCTCTCTGCACCGGACATGGATGGCCGCATTCGTTGGTGGGTGGGAGCTGAAGTGGGAGGCGGGTGAGCGGCCATCGATGGGTCCTGAGTTTGAGAGGGGGGCAAGATCGGGGGCGGGGTCGCCGGGGGCACGCACAGGGAGTGGTGGGCGCGTGCATGGGGAGGGAGCGGGTGGGAACCGCTACACTACAGAAAAAAAGCATTATAAGTGGGAGAAAGGGGGGAGGGAATGCCTAAAAAAATAATCTAAGGGATCTGGGAGGGGGTGGGGGTTGGTCTTGGGGGGGAGCTACACTACAGAAAAAAATAAAAAAAATACATCTATTATATTGTAAACTGGGTACTGACAGACAGCTGCCAGTACCAAAGATGGCTCACAAGAAGGTAGAGGGGGAGGTTAGAGAGCTGTTTGGGGGGGGGGGGGTCAGGGAGGTTGGGGGCAATCCTACACAGCAGCATATGTAAATATGCAAAGAAAGAAAAGAAAGAAAAAAAACGATACCTTTTATTTTAGTACTGGCAGATTTTCTGCCAGTACTTAAGATGGCGGGGACAATTGTGGGGTGGGGGAGGGAAGAAACCTCTTTGGGAGGGATCAGGGGGTCTGATGTGTCAGGTGGGAGGCTGATCTCTACACTAAAGCTAAAATTAACCCTGTAAGCTCCCTACAAGCTACCTAATTAACCCCTTCACTACTAGCTATAATACACGTGTGATGCGCAGTGGCATTTAGCAGCCTTCTAATTGACAAAAAGCAACGCCAAAGCCATATATGTCTGCTATTTCTGAACAAAGGGGATCCCAGAGAAGCATGTACAACCATTTGTGCCATAATTGCACAAGCTGTTTGTAAATGATTTCAGAGAGAAACCTAAAGTTTGTGAAAAAGTTGACTATTTTTTTTTTATTTGATCGCATTTGGAGGTGAAATGGTGGCATGAAATATACCAAAATGGGCATAGATCAATACTTTGGGTTGTCTGCTACACTACGCTAAAGCTAAAATTAACCCTACAAGCTCCCTAATTAACCCCTGCACTGCTGGGCATAATACACATGTGGTGCGCAGCGGCATTTAGCGGCCTTCTAATTACCAAAACGCAACGCCAAAGCCATATATGTCTGCTATTTCTGAACAAAGGGGATCCCAGAGAAGCATTTACAACCATTTGTGCCATAATTGCACAAGATGTTTGTAAATGATTTCAGTGAGAAACATAAAATTTGGAAAAATATAACTTTTTTTTTTTTATTTGATCTCATTTGGCGGTGAAATGGTGGCATGAAATATACCAAAATGGGCCTAGATCAATACTTTGGGTTGTCTACTACACTACACTAAAGCTAAAATTACCCCAAAAAACTCCTTACATGCTCCCTAATTAACCCCTGAACTGCTGGGCATAATACACGTGTGGTGCGCAGCGGCATTTAGCGGCCTTCTAATTACCAAAAAGCAACACCAAAGCCATATAAGTCTGCTATTTCTGAACAAAGGGGATCCCAGAGAAAAATTTACAACCATTTATGCCATAATTGCACAAGCTATTTGTAAATAATTTCAGTGAGAAACCTAACGTTTGTGAAAACATTTGTGAAAAAGTGAATGATTTTTTTTATTTGATCGCATTTGGTGGTGAAATGGTGGCATGAAATATACCAAAATGGGCCTAGATCTATACTTTGGGATGTCTTCTTAAAAAAAAAATATGTCAAGGGATATTCAGAGATTCCTGAAAGATATCAGTGTTCTAATGTAACTAGGGCTAATTTTGAAAAAAAAGTGGTTTGGAAATAGCAAAGTGCTACTTGTATTTATTGCCCTATAACTTGCAAAAAAAGCAAAGAACATTTAACCATTGGGTATTTCTAACCTCTGGACAAAATGTAGAAACTATTCAGCATGGGTGTTTTTTTGGTGGTTGTAGATGTGTAACAGATTTTGGGGGTCAAAGTCAGAAAAACATAATTTATGTAAGAACTTACCTGACAAATTAATTTCTTTCATATTAGCAAGAGTCCATGAGCTAGTGACGTATGGGATATACATTCCTACCAGGAGGGGCAAAGTTTCCCAAACCTCAAAATGCCTATAAATACACCCCTCACCACACCCACAAATCAGTTTAACGAATAGCCAAGAAGTGGGGTGATGAGAAAAAAGTGCGAAAGCATAAAAAAATAAGGAATTGGAATAATTGTGCTTTATACAAAAAAATCATAACCACCACAAAAAAGGGTGGGCCTCATGGACTCTTGCTAATATGAAAGAAATTAATTTATCAGATAAGTTCTTACATAAATTATGTTTTCTTTCATGTAATTAGCAAGAGTCCATGAGCTAGTGACGTATGGGATAAAGAATACCCAAGATGTGGAACTTCCACGCAAGAGTCACTAGAGAGGGAGGGATAAAATAAAGACAGACAATTCCGCTGAAAAAATAATCCACAATCCAAATCAAAAAGTTTTAATCTTTATAATGAAAAAACTGAAATTTTAAGCAGAAGAATCAAACTGAAACAGCTGCCTGAAGTACTTTTCTACCAAAAACTGCTTCAGAAGAAGAAAAACACATCAAAATGGTAGAATTTAGTAAAAGTATGCAAAGAAGACCAAGTTGCTGCTTTGCAAATCTGATCAACCGAAGCTTCATTCCTAAACGCCCAGGAAGTAGAAACTGACCTAGTAGAATGAGCTGTAATCCTTTGAGGCGGAGTTTTGCCCGACTCAACATAAGCATGATGAATCAAAGACTTTAACCAATATGCCAAAGAAATGGCAGAAGCCTTCTGGCCTTTCCTAGAACCGGAAAAGATAACAAATAGACTAGAAGTCTTTCGGAAATCTTTAGTAGCTGCAAAATAATATTTCAAAGCTCTAACTACATCCAAAGAATGCAACAATCTTTCCTTAGAATTCTTAGGAATTCAGAAACTCTTCTAGCAGAAGAGATGGCCAAAAGAAAACAAAACTTTCCAAGAAAGTAATTTAATATCCAGCGAATGCATAGGTTCAAACGGAGGCGCTTGAAGAGCCCCCAAAACCAAATTCAGACTCCGAGGAGAAATTGACTTAATGACAGGTTTTATACGAACCAAAGCCTGTACAAAACAATGAATATCAGGAAGATTAGCAATCTTTCTGTGAAACAGCACAGAAAGAGCAGAAATTTGTCCTTTCAAGGAACTTGCAGACAAACCTTTATCCAAACCATCCTGAAGAAACTGTAAAATTCTAGGAATTCTAAAAGAATGCCAAGAAAAATAATGAGAAGAACACCAAGAAATGTAAGTCTTCCAGACTCGATAATATATCTTCCTAGACACATATTTACGAGCCTGTAACATAGTATTAATTACGGAGTTAGAGAAACCTCTTTGACTGAGAATCAAGCGTTCAATCTCCATACCTTCAAATTTAATGATTTGAGATCCTGATGGAAAAAAGGACCTTGCGATAGAAGATCTGGTCTTAACGGAAGAGTCCACGGTTGGCAAGTAGCCATCCGAACAAGATCCGCATACCAAAACCTGTGAGGCCATGCTGGAGCCACCAGCAGAACAAACGAACGCTCCTTTAGAATCTTGGAAATCACTCTTGGAAGAAGAACTAGAGGCGGAAAGATATAAGCAGGATGATACTTCCAAGGAAGTGACAATGCATCCACTGCTTCCGCCTGAGGATCCCTGGATCTGGACAGATACCTGGGGAGCTTCTTGTTTAGATGAGAATCCATCAGATCTATTTCTGGAAGTCCCCAGATTTGAACAATCTGAAGAAATACCTCTGGGTGAAGAGACCATTCGCCGGGATGTAAAGTCTGGCGACTGAGATAATCCGATTCCCAATTGTCTATACCTGGGATGTGAACCACAGAAATTAGACAGGAGCTGGATTCCGCCGATGCAAGTATTCAAGATACTTCTTTCATAGCCAGAGGACTGTGAGTCCCTCCTTGATGATTGACATATGCCACGGTTGTGACATTGTCAGTTTGAAAACAAATGAACGACTCCCTCTTTAGAAGCGGCCACGACTGAAGAGCTCTGAAAATCGCAAGGAGTTCCAAAATGTTGATTGGTAATCTCGCCTCCCGAGATTCCCAAACCCCCTGTGCTGTCAGAGACCCCCATACAGCTCCCCAACCTGTCAGACTCGCATGCGTTGAGATCATAGTCCAGGTTGGAAGAACAAAAGAAGCCCCTTTAATTAAACAATGGTGATCTGTCCACCACATCAGAGAGTGTCGTACAATCGGTTTTAAAGATATTAATTGTGATATCTTTGTATAATCCCTGCACCACTGGTTCAGCATACAGAGCTGAAGAGGTCACATGTGAAAACAAGCAAAGGGGATCGCGTCCGATGCAGCAGTCATAAGACCTAGAATTTCCATGCATAAGGCTACCAAAGGGAATGATTGAGACTGAAGGTTTCGACAAGCTGAAACCAATTTCAGACGTCTCTTGTCCGTCAAAGACAGAGTCATGGACACTGAATCTATCTGGAAACCTAAAAAGGTTACCCTTGTCTGAGGAATCAATGAACTCTTTGGTAAATTGATCCTACAACCATGTTCTTGAAGAAACAATACAAGTCGATTCGTATGAGATTCTGCTAAATGTGAAGACTGAGCAAGTACCAAGATATCGTCCAAATAAGGAAATACCACAATACCCTTTTCTCTGATTACAGATAGAAGGGCACCGAGAACCTTTGTAAAAATCCTTGGAGCTGTTGCTAGGCCAAACGGCAGAGCCACAAACTGGTAATGCTTGTCTAGAAAAGAGAATCTCAGAAACTGAAAATGATCTGGATGAATCGGAATGTGCAGATATGCATCTTGTAAATCTATTGTGGACATATAATGCCCTTGCTGAACAAAAGGCAGAATATTCCTTATAGTTACCATTTTGAATGTTGGTATTCTTACATAACGATTCAATATTTTTAAATCCAGAACTGGTCTGAAGGAATTCTCCTTCTTTGGTACAATGAATAGATTTGAGTAAAACCCCAGACCCTGTTCCAGAACTGGAACTGGCACAATTACTCCAGCCAACTCTAGATCTGAAACACATTTCAGAAATGCTTGAGCCTTCACTGGATTTATTGGAACGCGAGAAAGAAAAAATCTTCTTGCAGGAGGCCTTATCTTGAAACCTATTCTGTACCCTTGTGAAACAATGTTCTGAATCCAAAGACTGTGAATCGAATTGATCCAAATTTCTTTGAAAAATCGTAATCTGCCCCCTACCAGATGGGCTGGAATGAGGGCCGCACCTTCATGTGGACTTGGGAGCTAGCTTTGGCTTTCTAAAAGGCTTGGATTTATTCCAGACTGGAGATGGCTTCCAAACAGAAACCGTTCCTGTAGAGGAAGGATCAGGCTTTTGTTCCTTATTCTGACGAAAGGAACGAAAACGATTAGCAGCCCTATATTTACCTTTAGATTTTTTATCCTGTGGTAAAAAAGTTCCTTTCCCCCCAGTAATAGTTGAAATAATAGAATCCAACTGTGAACCAAACAATTTATTACCTTGGAAAGAAAGGGATAGCAAAGTTGACTTAGATGACATATCAGCATTCCAAGTTTTAAGCCATAAATCTCTTCTAGCTAAAATAGCTAAAGACATATACCTGACATCAACCCTAATGATATCAAAGATGGCATCACAAATAAAGTTATTAGCATGTTGAAGAAGATTAACAATGCTATGAGAAATATGATCTGTTACTTGTTGTGCTAAAGCCTCCAAACAGAAAGTTGAAGCTGCAGCAACATCCGCCAAAGATATAGCAGGCCTAAGAAGATTACCTGAACATAAATAAGCTTTTCTTAGAAAGGATTCAATTTTCCTATCTAAAGGATCCTTAAAAGAAGTACTATCTGCCGTAGGAATAGTAGTACGTTTAGCAAGAGTAGAGATAGCCCCATCAACTTTAGGGATTTTGTCCCAAAACTCTAATCTGTCAGATGGCACAGGATACAATTTTTTAAACCTTTTAGAAGGAGTAAAAGAATTACCCAGATTATTCCATTCCCTGGAAATTACTTCAGAAATAGCATCAGGGACGGGAAAAACTTCCGGAATAACTACAGGAGGTTTAAAAACGGTATTTAAACGTTTAGATTTAGTATCAAGAGGACCAGATTCCTCTATTTCTAATGCAATTAAGACTTCTTTAAGTAAAGAACTAATAAATTCCATTTTCTGAAACAGAATCCTCTGAACCAGAGAAATCATCATCAGAAAAAGAATCAGAATGATGATGTTCATTTAAAAATTCATCTGATAAATGAGAAGTTTTAAAAGTCTTTTTACGTTTACTGGAAGGAGGAATAACAGACATTGCCTTCCTAATGGATTTAGAAACAAAATCTCTTATGTTAACAGGAACACCCTGAGTATTAGATGTTGATGGAACAGCAACAGGTAATGGAACATTACTAAAGGAAATATTATTTGCATTAGCAAGTTTATCATGACATTCATCACAAATAACACCCGGAGGGACAGTTACGACAAGTTTACAACAAATGCACTTAACTTTGGTAGATCCAGCATCAGGCAGCAAATTTCCAGAAGTAGCTTCTGATCCAGGGTCAATCTGAGACATCTTGCAATATGTAATAGAAAAAACAACATATAAAGCAAAATTGATCAAATTCCTTAAATGACAGTTTCAGGAATGGGAAAAAATGCCAATGAACAAGATTCTAGCAACCAGAAGCAAATAAACAATGAGACTTAAATAATGTGGAGACAATAATGACGCCCATATTTTTTAGCGCCAAAAAAGACGCCCACATTATTTGGCGCCTAAATGCTTTGGCGCCAAAAATGACGCCACATCCGGTGACGCCGACATCTTTGGAGCAAAAAACGTAAAAAAAATGACGCAAATACAAACAACTTCCGGTGACAAGTATGACGCCGGAAATGACTACGAAAAAAAAAATTGCGCCAAAAAAGAAGCATTTTCAGCCCCTGCGAGCCTAACAGCCCACAGGAAAAAAGTCAAATTTTAAGGTAAGAAAAATGTATTATTCAAATGCATTATCCCAAATAATGAAACTGACTGTCTGAAATAAGGAATGTTGAACATCCTGAGTCAAGGCAAATAAATGTTTGAATACATATATTTAGAACTTTATATAAAAGTGCCCAACCATAGCTTAGAGTGTCACAGAAAATAAGACTTACTTACCCCAGGACACTCATCTACATGTATTAGAAAGCCAAACCAGTACTGAATGAGAATCAGTAGAGGTAATGGTATATATAAGAGTATATCGTCGATCTGAAAAGGGAGGTAAGAGATGAATCTCTACGACCGATAGCAGAGAACCTATGAAATAGATCCCGTAAAAGGAGACCATTGAATTCAAATAGGCAATACTCTCCTCACATCCCTCTGACATTCACTGCACTCTGAGAGGAAAACCGGGCTCCAGCCTGCTGCGAAGCGCATATCAACGTAGAATCTAGCACAAACTTACTTTACCACCTCCATGGGAGGCAAAGTTTGTAAAACTGATTTGTGGGTGTGGTGAGGGGTGTATTTATAGGCATTTTGAGGTTTGGGAAACTTTGCCCCTCCTGGTAGGAATGTATATCCCATACGTCACTAGCTCATGGACTCTTGCTAATTACATGAAAGAAAAGTGTGTTTTTTCCATTTCTCCTCATATTTTATATATTTTTTTATAGTAAATAATAAGATATGATAAAATAATGGTATCTTTAGAAAGTCCATTTAATGTTGAGAAAAACGGTATATAATATGTGTGGGTGCAGTAAATGAGTAAGAGGAAAATTACAGCTAAACACAAAAACCGCAAAAATGTAAAAATAGCCTTGGTCCCAAACGGACAGAAAATGAAAAAGTGATGTGGTCATTACGGGGTTAATAATCATATATATATTGGTTATGCTCTCTTTTTACATAATTTTCTAAATATTTGACATGCCAATTTTCTGCACATGTATTTATAAATAGATATTCTTAAATTTATCTGTATACTGTATATCTATACCTATATATAATCACGTATATTCAGTACTGTGCAAAAGTCTTAGGCCACCTTTAGCTTTGTTGTTTTAGTGACCATCTATATTTATTTTTTTGTCTTTTTATTAAGATACAAAAAAAAATACTGGAAATATGTACACAAAACATAAAAAACTATTTTCAGAACAAAATGGCTCTATCAGACAAAAGTCAGTGTTTAGTATGACCTCATTGGGCACTAAGCACATCTTGAACTCTTTTGGGCAGACTGTCCTGAAGTTTTCTGAAATAATCTGATGGTATATTATACTAGGCTTTCAGCACTATCCTTCTTTAGATTTAGGTTGTCTTTTTTATCTTTCTTTGTCTAGGTGATCCCATATTGCCTCTATAATATTCAGGTCTGTACTCTTGAGGCCAGTCCATGACTGTCAGAGTGTTTTATCAGCTGTTTTTGTCTCCAGATATGATTTCACTGCATTAGCTGTATTCTTGGGATCGTTATTATGCTGAAAAATGAAACCATTCCCAATCAGGCACGTTCCAGAAGGAATGGCATGATGAGATAAAACCTGTTTGTACATTTAAGCATTCATGATCCCATCAATTTGGACAATATGCCAGAAATGCAACCACAAACCAAGACAGAGCCTCCACCATGTTTTACTGAAGGCCGCAAGCACTCATTCTTCCATCTCTCTCCAACTCTTCTTCTCACATATTGTCGACGATTGGACCCAAAATTTATAACTTGGATTTGTCACTCCATAATACTCATTCCAATCTTTGTTAACTTTAGCATATCTTAGCCTTTTCATCCTGTTCCCCCTCCAAAAAAGTGGTTTCTTGGCTGCTACCCTTCCACAGGGACCATTCCTGATCAAGCTTCTTCAGACTGTAGAAGGGTCAACTTGGCATTCCAATGAAGCTGCCAGATGCTGTACCAGGTCCTTGCTGGACGTCTTCTGGTCTCTCAAAGAAGAAACTCTGAGAAACTTCTCATAAGAGTTTGAAAGTGTTCATGACCTTCCAGTCCTTTTTTTGTCATTGACCACTCCTGAATTGAATGGAATGATGTGATTGAAAGTTGGTCTTATTAGCAAGATTCCAATTAATTAAACTCATAACAAATGTGTATGTAATGCTCAAGCATGTCTAGGTGTAATATACCTTTTTTACAGCAGTCATTTTGACATGAAATAGTAGGACAACTACAGGTGTTAGCAATGACATTAATTAGGGTTCCATTGCATTTAGGCTTATAGTACGAGAGCCAGGTTCCTGCTATTGCTCAAGTGTAAGGGGAGGTCACACTAAATACTCGCCACTTCTGATTTTTACTGCATACAAACATACTGTATTTTCTGGTTGTATTCTAATAAAGATAAATAATTATATATGATCAGTATACCATTGCTGAAACAACAAATCTACTGTACACACACATATATATATATATATATATATATATATATATATATATATATATATATATATATATATATATACATATATATATATATATATGTATGTATATATATATATATACAGTATATATATATACATACATACATGTATGTTTAGATATATGTTGTACAGAAAAAAAAACCATCAGATAAAGTATTTATAAATATTAATTTATGAATAAATAGAACATATTCTGTTATGTGCAGAACATTGGAATGTGAAATATTCATATTTTCATGTTGGGTTAGTGCACATGAGAATATGTGATCGGTTTGTTCGAGAATGGGGTGTTGTGTTTTTTCCACTTTGACTTCTATCAGGGAATACATGAAGGCCCACACAATATTCTAAGTTAGGTTGTGAGGGAAAACAGTTTACTTTCAACTCATAATACGAGAGCAACTCGACTAGCGCAACCTGCTTACTTCTATTGCAATTAAACCTCAAGCGGGAGCATTAATTAGTGCTCCACTTTTAATATGGCCCTAAGGCTTTTATACCTAAACCAGTGTGTGGAGGACCTTTCTGTTGTGTGTGCGTCTAAGCTGATCCTGGGGCAGATTGGAGGGGTATTTTTGTCACTATATACACTTATACATATGCCCATATTAATAAATATATATTCACATACTGTACACACATTCCTCAGCTCAGAAAAACTAGGAGGTGTAGAAGAATTTGAAGTGACCAGGGGAGTATAAACCCTTAATATTCTGCTGAAATGAGCAAGTGTAAAAAATAAATGCAATAATAAATTAGAGCATTTTATTCATTATTATTTCCCTTTAAAAATGCAGAAGACACAGAGATCATCCATTTCAACCCTCACAATGACCTTCAAAACCTGTAGGTCGTCATCTGTAAAATTTCCAGGTCTGTATGAGTGTTGGTTTAGCTGACAAGAGCGAGACCGATCTGTTTCTGCATGTCTCTGCCAATGAAATACTATAGGCAGCCACCAAGGGTTTAATGACTGACAGGTCTAAAAAATGATCTTCAATACTAGCAAAATCTTTTAGTTGAATTTAAGACAGCAACATTGTATTAAAGAGTAGATATTCAATATCCTGCCAGACAGTAAGTTTGTGAAGTTTAAAAAACACAAACGCTTCTGTGAAGTATTGCTAAGTCTAATAGCTACAGTAAATAAGAGAGTGATATATTGTAAATTGTTTACATGAAAAAGAATTACTTCAATGCTTGCAAAATAACAAGATCTACAAAAAGAGGCCCTACTTGAAGGTTAATTATTTATCTACATTTCTATTAAAGCTGATAAAAATGTAGAATTGTTTCCTGTTTTTATGACACTTGATGCACTGTTACACCAGTAACCTGACATTCATTACATCGCAGTATGTGCCCTGCCAGGACCAAAGGTCCTGTAAACAACGTGACACAGCTTCATGGAATGCAGAATTTGTATTTATTGAATTGCTGTCATTAGGATATAAACATTTATATAGATTCATTCAGGCCATAAAATGCTTTTGTATATCTATCATAGCTATAAACAAGCTTACTAGACCTCACAAGCTGACTCAATGCACAACTCACGCCCAGCTTGTAAATATCACCATAAAAACCAGCTGCAGCTACATCAGTCACTGTTTCAGATATAGAAACATAGACACTACAAGCTGTATGTGTTAGGCACCATGTTAAAAAACTGTGACCAACCTCCAAGACAGAGGCCATCTGGAAATAGGAGATAGCAGTATAGCATAACAGTGAACAGACAATACAACAATACTTTGCCTAATAACTTCACAACTTATTCCCTTTTTTTATTAATTCTAGTTAATACTCAGCAAAGAATAAACTAATAGTGTCCCTTGCTTTAAAGTAGTAAGAAACATGAAGTGCATCATGTTACATTGCTGTTTGTTCTGTTACAAATTGAGCCTGTCTAGTGGTCTTGAATATCATCCACTACTTGAGATAAAAGTGTTCTTGCCTTCAAAGAGCTGTTTAACTCTAGGTGGTGTGTGGGGCTCAGAGAAATTCACTGGTGTATTCACTTTATTCAAGTCATCCTCTTCATATCTCTCTATTGTAAGTGTATGCTTGTGAGTTTAGGACTTGGGATGGGTGAGTTTAGGACTTGGGCTGGTGAGTACCTCCACTGTGACCTATACAGGATGTTGATAGTCTTGTGTCATGGGTTTTTTCTGCTACTCGCAGATGCACTCAGTTGTGGCAGTAGAGAATGCCTTCAACATCAACAAGATAAAACCGAGGTGCAATCCTCTGAACACAGGTACCCAATGTCCAGAGACCTGTCCTATCACTGGGTTGTGGTTTCATCCGGATTGGCTCATCTATGCATAGATCAGGCAAATCTTTGGCAGATATATCATATGTCAATTTGGAGAACTGTTTTCTCTAAATAAGTTTCTCTTGTACACCAGGTACTACACAGGGTTCGAGTGACTTGTTGGATACTGGCAAAGAAGTCTTTAGTCTCTGTGACATGAGGCCCTGTGCTGTGACTAATATTATTAAGTCGAGCGAGCACTTATTAAGGATTGCGCACCAGCGCTTACAGAAATCAGTCTTCACACGTCCTATTGTGGGCAGGTTTCTTATGCGAACTCCCCTAGGGATTAACTTCCTCCTATGGTAATCCACCTCCTTTTTCTTCAATTTCAGTAGTGCCAGATAGATGGCATTAGCTGTGTCCTTACTTGCCATATCCTCATCAACAGCAAAAAGGATTCTAGTGGCATCATTCTCTGTGAAGGTAAGAACTTCTATATCCTCCATGTCAGTATCCATGTTATAATCTGGTTAATCAAAGTGTAGTGCACATGAAAGTGCTGTAGTGCAGAAAGATCACAGGGGAAGGGATAAACTACTTGTGGGTGCGTCAACAAGTTAAATATAATAGCAAGGAAGAGCACTCTCACTTAGTCCAACAACTGCCAGGGTGCTAGTATAGTATGAATCCAGCAGAAAAAAAGGAGCTCTACGATCTGTATAGTGTTTAATGGAAGTCTACGATCTATACATGAGTCTTCACAATTTTACCCCCTATAAAAGGGTTTGTGACCTGCCCCTCTGTAAATTAACAAAGGTCTTTATTCTACTAATATTGATCTTGCCAGAGCCCTGAGAGCAGAGGATTCTTATTTAATCCCATTATATGCAATACTTTGTACTATGGCACAGGTGCTTATACACAGTGTGCCTATGTCTGACCATGTTTTATAGGCTGCATTATCAGTGGGCCATTTATCATTATTTATTAACATAGGGCAATTTTTCTCCATAGAATGAGTGATCATGTATATTGTTATTTTCATTCATTCAGCGCAATAGGTGTGGCTCTTCATTATATATGTTTTAGGTGTATGGCAATGTACAAATCATTTTATTGTCCTGTGTTAATATTGTCACTATGTATTTCCTTTTTAGTGGCTATGCCTCGCTGTGTCCACGCATCTTCTTCTTAGCACAACCATTGGATATTCTCCATCCATGATTGGCTGGAGCTACGTTGCTGAGATATAGGCAGTACACAGTGCATTGTCATAGCAACGCTGATGCTGGCTGCTCAGTGGCTCTTTGAGTCATGTGACCACGCCAACCAGGAAGTAGTATGGGGTGCTCTCTGCGAGTGCCGTGGTTTGAGCTGTGAGTACTAACGACTTAATTTATTTCTTTGACTGCATTTGTATATAATTAATGATACATATTCGCTGCGATTTTCTTTGTCCATAAGGTATGTTGACAATGTAATACTGTCTAAGATAGACACAATCTGGATTTTGATTTATGTTTGTTGATACGCTTCTGTGTTAACACTGATGCTCTTTGTTCCTGGTTTTATTAATCACTATGTCATACACGATCACCGCACATATATATTGATGCTCAGATGGATATATCTTCATTACATGATACATTTATGTTTATAAAGAAACAGCAGATATCCTCTCATACGTTATAGTTAATATAAGGATAAAGGTAGCTGTGGACAGTGAGCTATTAAGGCTGGTTTAAAAGAACAGAGGCTATATGGCGTGTCAAGCAGACAGTCAAGCAAGTAGTTAAGAAGACAGGCAGACTAGCATGTATAGGAGGAAGCCCAAGCAACGCTCGCAGACACAACCAATGCCACAAGTCGAAAACAGGGGTCGAGGTAACACAAACCAAAAGACTCACTCTGTTATCAAGCCGGCTTCTTCGTCATCCTTATGCTCTGTGCATAATCCTTTGCATTGCGGCCTGTCTTCACTGCTTTACCTTCTTTAGTGAATCAGTCCAATTTCCTTGCCTGCCGCCACATATATTCACATAAAGCTGCCAGCCAAAACGCGCTCCTCCCCGCAGTTATCAGCTCATCAGTGTAAAACCTCACTTCCACTGCTGGATACGTAACTGTAACCTTCCGGGAGCAGGAACAACCTCCTCCGTGCTTGTGAATTGAAAATAGAAAAGTAAAGTGCAACCAGGAAGGCTAAAAAAGTGGTAATTTATTTGAAGATAAAAATATACATCATGGTAGCAGTCGGGCTGACGCGGTTCAGCTCAAGAAATCATGCCGTACTTATAGACCGTAATTGACTGCTACCAGGTAATAGTTTATATACACTCCAGTAGTCATGGCAAAGATATACAAAAAAACATGCGTATTATACATGTAGTTCATTTTGACATCATCAAGAAATATTAATGAGCATCACATATTACAATATGACTGGTTACATTATAACCCTTCTATAGTGTATAAATTAAATGAAAAACTTCTTTCGTAATGTTTGTGTTGTATAGATTCATAACCCCACTCATTAACAGATGCAGATTTAACTATTGTGGGATATAATGATGTATTGGAAAAAACTACATATAATGGCAATATAACATGACATCATTAACTATTGGGAATGATAGCCTATGAGACAAAATAATCGTTTAATTACATAATAATTGGGGGATGACATATATCTTTTGCACCCTAAGGTTTAACTCCTTACGTGTTTACTTGGAGTGATACATTCCCTATGTTGCAATGTCTCTATCTGGGGAAAGCCAGTACACTTTGGGCTCCATTTATCATTGTAATTCTTCCACATTTACGCCTATAAATATGCTGTCGGAATTGTTCTCCTATTTATCAAAGCAAAATAAACATAAAAATAAGCAAATACGACCGCAAAATTCTCCCATTCTATTCTCCCTCGCCTAAGCGCACATGTGTGCTAAAGAAAGCACAAAAAGCCCTTTTTTGTCGTATTTTTAAAATATACGCCTTACTGATCGATGAAATTCAGATTTATCATTATTTTGCGCCTTAGGAGAACCTAAAATTCTCCTACAAATACGACCATGAAAGTTCTCCAAAACCACTGTGGAGAACATTGAATTTACTCCACTTTTTTTGCGAGAGAAGATGGAATATTTTTTAATTTTGGCAGCTATAACAATAAAATATGAATCAATGATGTAAATTTTCTTTTGATAATATATTTTTAAATCAATGAATGTGAAGATAACATATTTTTATTTTTTTATTTTATGTTTTATAATAAATATATTATTTGAAAATAAAAATTTGGTGTCCTATTAATTTCTATTTGTTAAGGAAGACAAGATTATCAGTCTTATAACACGAGGGTACAGCAAACGGTCAATAAAGAAAGCTGAATTCCGAGCACGATTGACAGAAAGGACCACATTACTTGAAACCAAACCTAAGAAGTGTGACAACAAAGTAAGATTTATAACCACTTACAACCCTAATTCCAGGATGGTCACAAATACGATTAATGAACACTGGCACATCCTCAAATCAGACCCAATTTTGGGTAAAATATTAGAAGAAAGGGTACAAGTGGGATATAAAAGAGCCAAAAATTTGAAGGACTTGGTAAGTCCAAGCCACTTCCAAGGTCCAAAAACAAGGAATGCCCTTAAGCCAGGTACATTCAAATGTGGGACATGCAGTACCTGCAGCTTCATGTTAAAATTTGATACTGTCACAGACAGATTTGACAGGAAACACAAAATTAACAAACATATCAATTGCCATACTGAAGGGGTAATTTATGCCCTTAAATGTAAATGCAAGAAATATTACGTTGGAATGACGTCAAGAAAAATAAGAACCAGACTCCAAGAACATCTAAGGAACATCAAAAATGCAGACAAGGATCTCAAAGAAGGTAAAAAAATCACTTCAGTGGCCAGACACTTCCTCAAGCATCATCAATCCAAACAAAACGAACTGAAATGCTTCGGCCTACAGAAAATCTCTTTAGGAATTAGGGGAGGCGATCTGGAAACTAAATTACTCCAAGCTGAAACAAAGTGGATATTTTTATTAAATAGTGTTCAACCATATGGTCTAAATGAACAAAACAATTACAGCTCCTTTCTTTAAGAAAAAAAGAAAAAATAAAAATCCAAAATTCTGGAAAGATACAGATGCAACATCAAATTTACACAAAAAATCTTTTATCAATATCTTGAGAACTCAGTATAAGATTTGAGACAAAACTAAAAACACTAATCAAGAGTATAAACAAACATTCATACTCTTTTATCTTTCACTTTTATAGATTCAGAAGATAACTATATATTAAATAGTTCAATGTCAAGGAAAGCTATAACCAAAAACTATTCTTCAAGTAGTCCTGCTAAGTGAGACGAATAACACTGTTTTCAGACATAAGGATCACTATTAAAGTGAGTGGCCCTTATTTATATTACAAATAGGGGCATTATAATAATACATAATTTTATTTTAAAAGTATAATTATTCTTTATTTAAAAACATTCACGTTTCACCATCACTATAGGGTGTATTGTTCTTTTCCTTAGTCACGTTTACAGTTCACTATAATGGCGTTTTATCACACACACAGAAATCACGAATAAAATAATATTTCACAAATATTCATTTCCTTTAAAGGGTATAATTAAAAAACTTAGAATAAAGACATCACTCACACTATCACTTTCAAGTGAAGTCACATAATGAAAATTCCTGCACAGGATCCCATAGAGGATCCAATAGATATAACATGACATTCAAATATTCAGAAGTCACTTCTTTTCTATTAACATGATTATAAGAGTTAGATTATAGTCAAAAACACGTATCACTGTCACAATAACTATTTTCTTTGTTTTTTAAGCACTAGGTAATAATGAAGCTAAAAATAATTTTAAAACGATTTCACTCCAAGTCTGAAGAGTGTTTTATTAAAAGCTAGACTTAGCAAACGCAAACTACTAAAGTATAAATACAATATTTGACAGTAGCAGATCCCAATATGAACCCACTATCAGGACATAGAAACATGTAAATGTTATCAGAATCACTAGATCATTCATACTGGATCAATAGATAAGAGAATTTAAGGTATTTTGATTTATACGTTTGTTTAAGTGCATTATAATTAAATAGTGACAAAGCCATCACCCAATGGTAATCACATAAGAAATACACTGGCAAATGTCACCGAAATACAGCTAAGAATATATGAAAGAATGGAGAAAGACAGATTATCGCTGAACGCATAGAACTACAATACCCAGAATACATGCAGACCACGTCAATCAGCGCGCACGGTGGATTCTGCTTCCCATTGGATAGAACCAACTACCTACAGGGTTTAAAAATCGCAGGCAAACAGTGCACTCGCGATAACCCTTTGAAAAAGCCGGAGTTTACGGCGAAACATGTTAGGGATTTAGGGAAATGGTGAGGAGTCTTAGCGAGCTCCTGTGTTTTAGCTGCTAGCTTTAATTTGTGCTATGTTTAAAACCGCAAAGGCTATCTATTAGGATATAGCCGTAACTTTATGTATTAAAAGGAGATTTAGAACTCATATAATCAGACCGGCTTTTAAGAGAGTGGCTGCTACCCTATTTGCAATTACCGCTGGGGAACCATACTGCCCCTCCGGCAATTCAACTAACAGCGAAAAGCCATCCCATTATTACAAAATAACATCAGCCGAGTCATAGATATGACTATATCAGGTGCTCTATAATACTTTATTATTACCGGCAAATCAGATTACTGCACCGGTTCTAAATAATATAACAATATGAGCGCTAAATCCTGATTCAATAGCCATACCGGACAGGCTAACAATACAATTTGCTGCTTTCTAAATATTTAACCGTTACTAGGGTGCTGGCTGGCCACAACGGACACTTAAATTAAATAGTAAAGCGCCAAACAAAAATCATATAGATACCGGTCGTTACCGGACAAGTGGACACAAAGCCGAGTCTACAATTATATGCCTCAAACACTACGGGGTCAAACAAAAAACGTATATGTGGGTATTCAGATTTAGACAGTCCTATATTCATAGGGAATGTTAAGAAAATACTCTATAAGTTCAACTAAGAGGGTATAGATAACCATAGGTACTCATCTTTTGTCCAAAAAAATCTCAACAGAAAAGTGCAATATTCAATCTATGTATTTTATCCAAATCAAGATTGACACAATTTGAATAAAAGTCTTGCATGTGAAAAAACACGCACATCAATCAGTATTACAGAGTAGTACTTTATTGGGTTAGTAACTCTGAGTGTGTTAACTTTAATGAGATTTACCTAATTTTTCCAAATATATGTATATTAGACAAAAAGGTAGAAACCACAAATATCTCCAAGCCTAACATTGAGTACTTTTTTACCACTGAAGAAATACATATTAAAAAACAATACTCATTAAACGTTAACTTCCCTTCAGTGGTTAAATTTTGTGAATCATACAAACTAGCTAAAGGGAGGAAAACCTTATTGTCAAATCTAATCCGTGGAGAACAATAATAAACCACGGTACATTATAAAAACCTGTATGTGTCTATCTTAATACAGCCAATCATTAAATCTCAACTTAAAAAACAAGAGAACGTGTAACACATTCTATTTGAACCTGGGAAATATCGTAACAAGAGAAAGTGTAACATATATATGAGTAGATACAAAAAATATCATTACGAATCTACGTTATTTAAACTATGTAACACAGTAAAAACTACATCTAACATTTTTCAAATTATACTTACAAATAAGATGATCAACAATCTCTAGGTCCTATTACCTAAGAGAACCAAAGAGGTAATCTTATCACATCACATCTTATGTATTTAAACTAAACAATTCAGATACTGAAAACTACCCTTTCGACTATTAGATATACGAAACCTATTGTTAAACAGCTATAACTATTGAAGGGTCATATGGGGATTAACCATTAAATACTACCCACTTATAGTAGATCTTAAGGACTTTGATATTGTTGTTAATCATTCAACAGTTAACCCAATTGACACATGTAAGACAACAGTCCTTTAATACACCTTATATTCTCCATACCCACATTCAATATACAGACTCTACAGACCATTTAGAATTTTCATTACTCCTGATAAGCCAGTTCTGTAGATATCACCAACTCAAGACCCCAGATTGACTACCTTAACACTCTCCTTTGTCTAATATAACATAGCCTTATTTCTAGCTAGTGTTTTTAATGATATGTTGTTTTCCGCTAATTTTAGCACTGTTTAATAAATAAACGTTAAGTTTTAATTTAGTGTGGTTCTTGCATACTTTGAGAACATTATCATTTCAATCTCAGATTAGTCTTTTTGAATATCTTGGTTAATTCTAGTTTATTCCCAAAGCTCTTGAGTGCTATAAGTGTACTCTTTCCAGTGGTTATTAATTTAACCACGTACAGTCCTCTAAGTTGCAGCCAAAGTACACAGCACCGCAGACTCCAGTATTACATACTATTACATCTGGAAATTATTCCAGAAGTAGTTACAGTAAGAGATCCAGAGCTTAGCCTTAAATGAAATTGTAGTGCCATTGGTCTCCCCCTCTTCTCTTTCAAAGATTATCAGTCTAAAGCTAACAATAAATTATATCCATAGTTGTTAACTAACACCTAGATTACGAGTTTTGCGTTAGAGGCTGTGCAGTGCTAACGAGCAGTTTTCACTCACCGCTCACTTACATGCAGCGCTGGTAATACGAGTTTTTCAGAAACCCATCGTTAAAAGACTAGAAGTGAGCGTTGAGCAAAATTGTGCTCATTACCTGTGCTCATTACCGCACTCCAATACCAGTGCTGCTTAAGTCAGCGGTGAGCTGGTGTAACGTGCGTGCATGATTTCCCCATAGGAATCAACGGGGAGAGCCGGCTGAAAAAATGTCTAACACCTGCAAAAAAGCAGCGTAAAACTCCTTAACGCAGCACCATTGGTTCCTATGAGGAAATAAAATGTATGTCTACATCTAACACCCTAACATGAACCCAGAGTCTAAACACCCCTAATCTTACACTTATTAACCCCTAATCTTCCGCCCCCGACATCGTCGACATCTACATTATACTTAGTAACCCCTAATCTGCCACTCCGGACACCGCCGCCACCTACATTATACTTATGAACCCCTAATCTGCTGCCCCCAACATTGCGACACCTACATACTATTTATTAACCCCAAATCTGCCGCCACCAAAGTCGCCGCCACCTACCTACACTTATTAACCTCTAATCTGCCACCCCCAACGTCGCCACCACTATAATAAACATATTAACCCCTAAACTGCCGCACTCCCACCTCGCAAACATTAGTTAAAAATTATTAACCCCTAACCTGCCCGGCCCTAACATCGCCGCCACTATATTAAAGTTATTAACCCCTAAACCTAAGTCTAACACCCCCTAACTTAAATATAATTTAAATATAATTTAAATAAATCTAAATAATAATTACTATCATTAACTAAATTATTCCTAATTAAAACTAAATACTTACCTATAAAATAAACCCTAAGATAGCTACAATATAACTAATAGTTACTTTGTAGCTAGCTTAGGTTTTATTTTTATTTTACAGGCAAGTTTATATTTATTTTAACTAGGTAGAATAGTTATTAAATAGTTATTAACTATTTAATAACTACCTAGTTAAAATAAATACAAATTGACCTGTAAAATAAAATCTAACCTAAGTTACAATAATACCTAACACTACACTATAATTAAATAAATTACATAAATTAAAAACAATTAATTAAATTAAATTAGCTAAAGTACAAAAAACCCCCACTTAATTACAGAAAATAATAAACAAATTACAGAAATGTAAACTAATTACACCTAATCTAATAGCCCTATTAAAATAAAAAAGCCCCCCCAAAATAAAAAAAAACCCTAGCCTAAACGAAACTACCAATAGCCCTTAAAAGGCATTGCCCCAAAGTAATCAGCTCTTTTACCTGTAAAAAAAAATACAAACAACCCCCCCAACAGTAAAACCCACCACCCACACAATCAACCCCCCAAATAAAATACTATCTAAAAAAACCTAAGCTCCCCATTGCCCTGAAAAGGGCAATTGGATGGGCATTGCCCTTAAAAGGGCAGTTAGCTCTTTTGCCACCCAAAGTCCCTAACCTAAAAATAAAACCCACCCAATACACCCTTAAAAAAACCTAACACTAACCCCCTGAAGATCGACTTACCGGGAGACGTCTTCATCCAAGCTGGGCGAAGTGGTCCTCCAGGCGGGCAGAAGTCTTCATCCAAGCCGGGCAGAAGTGGTCCTCCAGACGGGCAGAAGTCTTCATCCAGACGGCATCTTCTATCTTCATCCATCCATCCGGCGCGGAGCGGGTCCATCTTCAAGACATCCGATGCAGAGCATCCTTTTCATCCGACGACTAACACAGAATGAAGGTACCTTTAAGTGACGTCATCCAAGATGGCGTCCCTTAGATTCCGATTGGCTGATAGAATTCTATCAGCCAATCGGAATTAAGGTAGAAAAAATACTATTGGCTGATGCAATCAGCCAATATGATTGAAGTTCAATCCTATTGGCTGATTCAATCAGCCAATAGGATTGAGCTCACATTCTATTGGCTTTCTATTGGGCGGCAAAAGAGCTAACGGCCCTTTTAAGGGCAATGCCCATCCAAATGCCCTTTTCAGGGCAATGGGGAGCTTAGTTTTTTGTTAAATAGTATTTTATTTGGGGGGTTGGTGGTGTGGGTGGTGGGTTTTACTGTTGGGGGGGGTTGTTTGTATTTTTTTTTTACAGGTAATAGAGCTGATTACTTTGGGGCAATGCCCCGCAAAAGGGTTTTTTATTTTGGGGGGGCTTTTTTTTATTTTAATAGGGCTATTAGATTAGGTGTAATTAGTTTAAATATCTGTAATTTGTTTATTATTTTCTGTAATTTAGTGTTTGTTTTTTTTGTACTTTAGATAATTTAATTTAGCTAATTGTATGTAATTTATTTAATTGTATTTAATTTAGTTAATTAATTTAATTATAGTGTAGTGTTAGGTGTAATTGTAACTTAGGTTAGGTTTTATTTTACAGGTACTTTTGTATTTATTTTAGCTAGGTAGTTATTAAATAGTTAATAACTATTTAATATCTATTCTACCTAGTTAAAATAAATACAAAGTTGCCTGTAAACTAAAAATAAATCCTAAGCTAGCTACAATGTAACTATTAGTTATATTGTAGCTAGCTTAGGGTTTATTTTACAGGTAAGTATTTAGTTTTAAATAGGAATAATTTAGTTAATGATATAGGGTGACCATATTGCCGCTTTAAAAAGGGACATATATGAAAAAAAACATATGTCAGGGTTCTTATACAAACCATTTCTTTGAACAGCCATGAAAACAGCCCTGACATATGTATTTTTCATATGTGTCCCTTTTTAAAGCGGCAATATGGTCACCCTATTTAAATGATAGGAATTTCTAGTTAGATTTCTTTTAATTATATTTAAGTAAGGGGGTGTTAGGATTAGACTTAGATTAAGGGGTTAATAGCTTTAATATAGTGGCGGAGACGTTGGGGGCGGCAGATTATGGGTCAATAAATGTAGGTAGGTGGCGGCGATGTTAGGGACGGCAGATTAGGGGTTAATAGTATTTCTCTTGTTAAGTGTATCCAGTCCACGGATCATCCATTACTTATGGAATATATTCTCCTTCCCAACAGGAAGTTGCAAGAGTCCACCCACAGCAAAGCTGCTATATAGCTCCTCCCCTAACTGCCATATTCAGTCATTCTCTTGCAAGCCTCAACATAGATAGGAGGTCGTGAGAGTCTGTGGTGATTTATACTTAGTTTATTCTTCAATCAAAAGTTTGTTATTTTTAAATGGCACCGGAGTGTGCTGTTTTTCTCAGGCAGTATTTGGAAGAATCTGCCTGCGTTTTTCTATGATCTTAGCAGACGTAACTGAGATCCATTTGCTGTTCTCACACATTCTGAGGAGTGAGGTACTTCAGAGGGGGAATGGCGTGCAGGTTTTCCTGCAGATAAGGTATGTGCAGTAAAATATTTTTCTAGGAATGGAATTGACTAAGAAAATACTGCTGATACCGAAGTAATGTAAGTAAAGCCTTAAATGCAGCGATAGCGACTGGTATCAGGCTTATTAATAGAGATACATACTCTTATAAAAATGTGTTTTAAAACGTTTGCTGGCATGTTTAATCGTTTTTTAACGTACATTGGTGATAACACTGTAATGTTGGTATAGCCTTAAATGCAGTAAAAGCGACTGGTATCAGGCTTATTAATAGAGATACATACTCTTGTAAAAATGTGTTTTAAAACGTTTGCTGGCATGTTTAATCGTTTTTAACATATGTTTGGTGATAAAACTTATTGGGGCCTAAGTTTTTTCCACATGGCTGGCTTAAATTTTGCATAGAAACAGTTAACTGAAGCTTCCCACTGTTGTAATATGAGTGGGAGGGGCCTAATTTAGCGCTTTTTTGCGCAGTTAAAATTACAAAATGAATTATCCAGATTCCCTCAGCAGTCCCATGAATACTACAGGACATTTCTAAAGGGCTAAAAAGACTTCCAAAATCGTTTATAGGGAAGGTAATCCACAGCTCTGCTGTGGCAGTTTTGTTGTTCTGTTTTTAAAAACGTCTATGTCGTTTTTTTGATCTGTTTTTTGCATTAAGGGATTAATCATCCATTTGCAAGTGGGTGCAATGCTCTGTTACCTTATTACATGTACTGTAAAAATTTTGTTTGTTTTACTGCCTTTTTTCACTGTTTTTCAAATTTTGACAAAATGTGTTTCTCTTAAAGGCACAGTAACGTTTTATATATTTGCTTGTTAACTTGATTTAAAGTGTTTTCCAAGCTTATTAGTCTCATTATTAGTCTGTTCTAACATGTCTGACATAGAGGAAGCTCTGTGTTCATTATGTTTTAAAGCCATGGTGGAACCCCATCTTAGAATGTGTACCAGATGTGCTGATTTCATGTTAAACAATAAAGATCATTTTTTGTCTTTAAAAACATTATCACCAGAGGATTCTGTCATTGGGGTAGTTATGCCGACTAACTCTCCCCACGTGTCAGACCTTTTGACTCCCGCTTTAGGGACTCACGCTCAAATGGCGCCAATTACATCAAGGGCACCCATAGTGTTTATTTTACCAGGGGATTCTGTCGAGGGGAAAGTTATGCCGATTAACTCTCCCCACGTGTCAGACCCTTCGACTCCCGCTTCAGGGACTCACGCTCAAATGGCGCTAAGTACATCAAGGGCGTCCATAGCGTTTATTTTACAAGACATGGCAAAGTCGGTGAATAATACTCTGGCAGCAGTATTAGTCAGACTACCTGAAATTAAAGGAAAGCAGATAGCTCTGGGGGTAGATACAGAGCATACAGACGCTTTAAGAACCATGTATGATACTACCTCACAATATGCTTAGTCTGTGGGTGATTTTTTTGACTCAGGGAAGATGATTTAACCTGATTCTGATATTTCTACATTTAAAATGTATGCTTGAGAACCTCCACTTGTTGCTCAGGGAGGCTTTGGCTGCTCTGAATGAATGTGTACAATCGCAGGGCCAGAGAAATTGTGTAGACTGGATAAATAATATGCAGTGCCGGTGTGTACTGATGTTTTTCCAATACCTAAAGAGGTTTACTACAATTTTTTTTTTTTTTTTAATAAGGAATGGGATAGACCAGGTGTGCCTTTCTCTTCCCCTCCTATTTTTTAGAAGAATTTTTTCTAATAGTTACCACCACACGGGACTTCTGGCAGACAGTTCCTAAGGTGGAGAGAAGAGTTTCTACTCTAGCTAAGCGTACCACTACCTCTGGCGAGGACAGTTGTGCTTTTTAGATCCAATGGATAAAAAATGTTTATTCAACAGGGTTTTATCCTGCAGCCCCTTGCATACATTGCTTCTGTCACTGCTGCTGCGGCGTTCTGGGTTGAGTCTCTTGATGAGGCTTTACAGTTAGCGATTCCATTGGATGAATATATTTGACAAGCTTATGCTAGCCAATTCCTTTGTTTTCTGATGCCTTTGTTCATTTGACTAGACTAACGGCTAAGAATTCTGTTTTTTACTATACTGGCGCGCAGAGCGCTATGGCTTATATCATGGTCAGCTGTCGTGACTTTAATAAATAAGCTACTTAACTTCCCTTCAAGGGGCAGACCCTATTCGGGCCTGGTTTGAAGGAGATTATTGCTTATATCACTGGAGGAAAAGGTCATGCCCTTCCTCAGGATAGAAATCAAGGGCCAAAAAAGGCCTAATTTTCGTGCCTTTTAAAACTTCAGGGCAGGTGTGGCATCCACTTCCTCTAAGGCAAAACAAGAGGGAATTTTTGCTCAGTCCAAGGCGGTCTGGAGACAATTGGACCTGGAACAAAGATAAGCAGGCCAAGGAGCCTGCTGCTGCCTCTAAGGCAGCATGAAGGAACGGACCCCTATCCGGTAACGGATCCTATAGGGGGCAGACTTTCATTATTCGCCCGGGCGTGGGCAAGAGATGCCCAGGATCCCTAGGCATTGGAATTTATATCCCAGAGATATCTTCTGGATTTCAAAGATTCCCCCCCCAAAAAAAGGGGAGATTTCGCCTTTCACAATTATCTGCAAACCAGATAAAGAAGGAGGCATTCTTACATTGTGTACGAGATCCATCCAGTTCCAAGAGAGGAACAGGGACAGAGTTTTTACTCAAATCTGTTTGTGGTTCCCAAGGTGAGGGAACCTTCAGACCTATTTTGGATCTAAAGATCTTAAACAAATTCCTCAGAATTCCGTCATTTAAGATGGAAACTATTCGTACCATCTTAACTATGATCCAGGAGAGTCAATAGAGGACTACAATGGATTTGAAGGATGCTTATCCTCACATTGTGATGCAAAAAGATCACCTTCGTTTTTCAGGTTTGCCTTTCTAGACAGGCATTACCAGTTTGTAGCTCTTTCCTTTGGGATATCTACAGCCCCAAGAATCTTTATAGAGGTTCTGGGGTCGCTTTGGCGGTCCTTAGGCCGCGGGGCATAGAAGTGGCCCCTTAGTTAGATGACATCCTGATACAGGCGTCAAACATCCAAATTGCCAAGTCTCATACGGACGTAGTACTGGCATTTCTGAGATCACATGGGTGGAAAGAGTTCTCTATCCCCAATCTCAAGGGTTTCCCTCCTAGGGACTCTGATAGATTCTGTAGAAATGAAAATTTACCTGACGGAGTCCAGGTTGTCAAAGTTTCTAAATTTCTGCCGTGTTTTTCATCCCATCCGCGCCCTTCGGTGGCTCAGTACATAAATGAAATCGGCTTAATAGGTAGCGGCAAGGGACATAGTACCGTTTGCACGTCTACATTTCAGACCGCTGCAACTATGCATGCTCAGTCAGAGGAACGGAGATTACACAGATTTGTCCCCCTGTTGAACCTGGACCAAGAGACCAGAGATTCTCTTCTCTGGTGACTATGTCGGGTCCATCTGTCCAAGGGTATGACCTTCCGCAGGTCAGATGGGACAATTGTTACAATGGATGCCAGCCTTTTAGGTTGCGATGCAGTCTGGAACTCCCTGAAGGCTCAGGGATAGTGGATTTAGGAGGAGACCCTCCTTCTAATAAATATTCTGGGAGTGATATTCCATGCTCTTCAGACTTGGCCTCAGTTAGCAACTCTGAGGTACATCATACTCAGTCGGACAATATACACGACTGTGGCTTACATCAGCCATCAAGGGGGAACAGAAGTTCCCTAGTGATGTTAGAAGTCTTACAATAATTCACTGGACAGAGACTCACTCTTGTCTATCAGCTATCCATATCCCAGGTGTTGAGAACTGGGAGGTGGATTTTCTAAGTCGTCAGACTTTTCTTCCGGGGGAGTGGGATTCCCTTCGGAGGTCAAGACCAAGCAGGAGAGGGCTTTGGTGTTTTTGACAGCGCCTGCGTAGCCACGCAGGACCTGGTATGCAGATCTGGTGGACATGTCATCCTTTCCATCACGGTCTCTGCTTCTAAGACAGGTCCCTCTACCTCAGGGTCCTTTCAACCATCTAAATAGAATCAATCTGAGATGGACTGCCTGGAGACTGAACGCTTGATGTTATCAAAGCATGGCTTCTCAGAGTCAGTCATTGATACCTTAATACAGACATGAAAGCCTGTCTCTAGGAAAATTGAACATAAATATGGTGTAAATATCTGATTGTTATGAATCCAAGGGTTACTCATGGAGTAAAGCCTGGATTCCCAGGATATTATCTTTTCTCCAAGATGTTTTTGAGAAAAGGGTTGTCAGCTAATTCCTTAAAAGGGACAGATTTTTACTCTGTCTATTTTTTTGCACCAGCGTCTGGCAGGTATTCTAGACGTTCAGGCATTTGGTCAGGCTTTGGTTAGATCCAAGCCTGTGTTTAAAACTGTTGCTCCACCATGGAGCTTAAACCTGGTTCTTAAGGCTCTTCAAGAAGTTCCGTTTGAACCTTTTTTGTTCCATAGATATCAATCTTTATCTTGGAAAGTTCCTTTTGGGTAGCTATTTCCTCGACTCGTAGAGTCTCCAAGTTATCTGTGTTACAATGTGATTCTCCTTATTTGGTCCTTCGTACAGATAAGGTAGTCCTGCGTACCAACCTGGGTTTTTTCCTAAGGTGGTATCTAACAAGAACATCACTCAAGAGATAGTTGTTCCATGCTTGTATCCTAATCCTTCCTCAAAGAAGGAACGTCTATTAAACAATATTGGACGTGGTTTGTGCTTTAAAGTTTTACTTACAAGCTACTACAGTTTTCATCAAACGTTCACCTTGTTTGTTGTCTATTCTGGACAGAGGAGAGGTCAAAAGACTTCAGCAGCCTCTCTGTCTTTTTTTGGTTAAAAAGCATAATTCATTTAGCTTATGAGACTGCTGGACAGCAGCCTCCTGAAGGGATTGTAGCTCATTCTACTAGAGCTGTGGTTTTCACTTGGGCCTTTTTTAAATGTGGCTTCTGTTGAACAGATTTACAAGACGGAGTCTTGGTCTGCGCTTCATACTTTTTCAAATTTAACAAATTTGATACCTTGCTTCTTCGGAGGCTATTTTTGGGAGAAAGGTTTTTTTTTTACAGGTAGTGGTAACTTCCGTTTAAGTACCTGCCTTGTCCCTCCCATCATCCGTGTACTTTAGCTTTGGTATTGGTATTCCATAAGTAATGGATGATCCGTGGACTGGATACACTTAACAAGAGAAAACATAATTTATGCTTACCTGATAAATGTATTTCTCTTGTAGTGTATCCAGTCCACGGCCCGCCCTGTCACTTTAAGGCAGGTAATTTTTTCATTTGAACTACAGTCACCACTGTACCCTATGGTTTTTCCTTTCTCTGCATGTTTTCGGTCGAATGACTGAATATGGCAGTTAGGGGAGGAGCTATATAGCAGCTTTGCTGTGGGTGGACTCTTGCAACTTCCTGTTGGGAAGGAGAATATATTCCATAAGTAATGGATGATCCGTGGACTGGATACACTACAAGAGAAATAAATTTATCAGGTAAGCATAAATTATGTTTTAACTAGTGTTTGCGAGGCGGGAGTGCGGCGGTTTAGGGGTTAATATATTTATTATAGTGGCGGCGATGTCCGGTTCGGCAGATTAGGGGTTACAAATTTTCTTTTAGTGTTTGCGATGTGGGAGGGCCTCGGTTTAGGGGTTAATATGTAGTTTATGGGTGTTAGTGTACTTTTTAGCACTTTAGTTAAGAGTTTTATGCTACGGCTTTGTAGTGTAAAACTCTTAACTACTGACTTTAAAATGCGGTACCAGTCTTGACAGGAGAGGGTCTACTGCTCAGTTTTTGGCAGACTCGTAATACCGGCGCTATGCAAGTCCCATTGAAAAAAGAAGATACGTAATTTACGTAAGTGGATTTGCGGTATTGCCAAGTCTGGCCAAAAAAGTGAGCAGTACACCTGTACCTGCAAGACTCGTAATACCAGCGGGCGTTAAAAAGCAGCGTTAGGACCGGCTAACACTGCTTTTTAAGCATAACGCAAAACTCGTAATCTAGCAGATATTTTTAGTCACCACTGACAATTTTGCATATCTATAGGAGTCATAAGTACAGCAGGGGGTGTGGAAGAAGATAAAGGTGTTATTGTTTAAAACATCAGTTTTTTTTATTATAATTGTAGCATGTCTAAAAAATATAAAGCTTTCTTACACATGACTAAAACCAAAAAATGCATTTATTGATTAAATTACATGTATTCAGTTACATGTTTTGTCATAACTTAAAAAGAAAATAATGCTATTTATTTTATTACATTACAATTAAATTATGTTTGTATTTAAATAATGAAATACACAGTTAAGCGTGGTTTAAACAAGTTAGATTTCAATAAAAAAAAAAATTAGATAGGTTCTATATAAAAATCTAATGATAAATAAGGTACATATACAATACTAATGGAGAGATTTATCATTAATCCACCGCATCTCGCCTTGGAAATTGGTGTAAAAATTCTACCGTTTTTATGATAAATATGGGTGCACATGTGTGCCTCCCCAAAAGGTGAGCTGCGGAGAACTGATAGGAGAACTGAAAGTCGTATTTCAAGAATGAATGATAAATGGAACCCATAATGTATAGTGACTACTGGATGGTTCTGTCTTTATCTACTGGCTCCCCGTATATATAGATATTGCTTTATTCAGGATATATATTACACAGTTTAAGCTATTGGCTCATAAACTAAGTAGGAATGTTTGGGTCTACCTTGTGACACGTATGCAACTTTTAGCTAATTATAATCGGGTCTATTTTTAACCACTAAATAACCCTGCTTTTTGACTATCATGTTGGTGTCTATCAGACATATTTACACTATAAATCATGTTACGTTAACTCTATGATCTATACTCCTGCAATATGTAGTCCAGCTAGGGTTGTGCTTGTTTCTATAGTCACATGTATGTATTTGCATCTGTTAGGATACCCTGTTGAGATGATCTTATGGATTATGTTTTATATTCCCATTATATGTAGTTTTTTCAGTACATCACTACATCTCACAGTAGTCAAATCTGCATCTGTTAATGAGTGGGGATATGAATCTATACAACACAAACATTACGAAAGAGGTTTTTCATTTCATTTATACACTATAAGAAGGGTTATAATGTAACCAGTCATATTGTAATATGTGATGCTCATTAATATTTCTTGATGATGTCAAAATGAACTACATGTATAACACGCATGTGTTTTTGTATATCGTTGCCATGACTACTGGAGTGTATATAAACTATGACCTGGTAGCAGTCAATTATGGTCCATGAGTACGGCATGATTTCTTAAGCCGAACCGCGTCAGCCCGACTGCTACCATGATGTATATTTTTATCTTCAAATAAATTACTACTTTTTTAGACTTCCTGGTTGCACTTTACTTTTTACATTTATGTTTACTATGTGACTGGGTGGTTGCCATACCTACCTTTTGGCGTTTTTTTGGTCCTAATTGGGGGTGGGGTTTTGTTTATTTGCACTATATATTGTTTGCAATGTGTATACACTGTGTCTGAGGATAGGGGAACTTTGTCCCCGAAACGTCACTTTTCACAGTAAATAATTGTTTCAAAAAGACCAGAGAGTGCAAGTTTTTTCTGCTGTATTCATACTGACAGTTGTTGGACTAAGTGAGTGTTCTTCCTTGCTATTATATATATATATATATAATATGTTCAGTTACATAATCTCTATAAAGTAGTCCAACATAAAAAAATGTAGACCTGTTGGCATGTTTCTTTTACTGTTGCTTTACACCCATACCCCCCACCATCTGTTTGGCTGTCCAGTATTTTTTGCAAGGGCAGCTGCAACCCTACCCATAGCACAATCATATGGTGCCTTTATGGTAACCACAAGGTGAATAACTTGATCTCTGCTCTCTATATAACCTACTGTCTGAGTTAGGAGCTATTAGATCTCCTGTGTGATTATTTAGAGACTTATCAAGTGCACAAATCCTGAGACAAATCATTGTTGCTAAACCTGATGATTATTGAGTTATAGACTTGTGCAAAGCTTTAATTCCCATTGTACATCCTATTATATAAAAGGCCAAGTGTGTTTGTCCGAAGCTGTCATACGCAATAGAGACAGCATGAGGACAAACACATCTGGCCTTACCTGACAATACATGCTTTTTGCAGCGAAAGTGGGAGTGGACGGGCGTGGGCGTGACCGGGCATGGTCAGGGAGTGGTCGGGCATGGCGGGGGTGTGCCCGGGCGCCATCAGCGCGAGAGAGAGGGGAGAGAAATAGAAAGAGAGGGGGAGAGACAAAAAGAGATAGGAAAGAGCTAAATATAGGGGGAAGAGCAGAAGAGAGGGGAAAGTGCAGAAGAGAGGGGGGGAGAGAGCAGTAGAGAGGGGAGAGAGAGAGCAAAAGAGAGGGGGGAGAGAGAGAGCAAAAGAGAGAGGGGAGAGAGAGATAGCAAAAGAGAGGGGGGAGAGAGAGAGAGAGCAAAAGAGAGGGATGGAGAGAAAGAGCAAAAGAGAGGGATGTAGAGAGAGATAAAAAAAAAGGAAGTATATGCTTACCTGATAAATTTATTTCTTTTACGATATGACGAGTCCACGGATTTCAT
The DNA here is from genome assembly GCF_027579735.1 of Bombina bombina. Lineage (NCBI taxonomy): Eukaryota > Metazoa > Chordata > Amphibia > Anura > Bombinatoridae > Bombina > Bombina bombina. Next base: position 14,828,442 of record NC_069500.1, read on the forward strand.
CCTTACTTATGGGATATCACCTCCTGGTCAGCAGGAGGAGGCAAAGAGCACCACAGCAGAGCTGTATATATAGCTCCTCCCTTCCCTCCCACTCCAGTCATTCGACCGAAGTTAGGAAGATAAAGGAAAAGTCAAGTTGCAGAGGTGACTGAAGTTTAATAAAAATAAAGACCTGTCTTAGAAAATGACAGGGTGGGCCGTGGACTCGTCATATCGTAAAATAAATACATTTATCAGGTATTCATAAATTTCCTTTTCTTTTACAAGATATGACGAGTCCACGGATTTCATCCTTACTTATGGGATACAATACCAAAGCTATAGGACACGGATGAAAGGGAGGGACAAGACAGGGACCTAAATGGAAGGCACCGCTTCTTGAAGAACCTTTCTCCCAAAAATAGCCTCGGATGAGGCAAAGGTATCAAATTTGTAAAATTTGTAAAAAGTGTGAAGAGACGACCATGCTACAGCCTAGCAAATCTGTTCAACAGAAGCATCATTTTTAAATGCAAATGAGGAAGCCACAGCCCTAGTGGAATGAGCTGCAATTCGTTCAGGAGGCTGCTGTCCAGCAGTCTCATATGCAAAACGGATGATACTCTTCAGCCAAAAAGAAAGAGAGGTAGCCGTAGCTTTCTGACCTCTACGTTTCCCAGAAAAGACAACAAACAATGAAGATGATTGACAAAATTCCTTAGTCGCCTGCAAGTAGAACTTCAGGGCACGGACTACGTCCAAATTATGTAACAGACTCTCCTTCTTAGAAGAAGGATTAGGACACAATGAAGGAACAACAATTTCCTGATTAATATTCTTGTTAGAAACAACCTTAGGAAGAAAACCAGGTTTGTTATGCAACACTACCTTATCGGAATAAAAAAAATAAGATAAGGAGAATCACATTGTAATGCTGAAAGCTCAGAAACTCTGAGAGCAGAAGAAATAGCAACCAAAAACAAAATTTTCCAAGATAACAACTTAATATCTATGGAATGCTTAGGTTCAAACGGAACCCCTTGAAGAACATTAAGAACTAAATTCAAACTCCAAGGAGGAGCAATTGGTCTAAACACAGACCTGATTCTAGTCAGAGCCTGACAAAAAGATTGAACATCCGGAACATCTGCCAGACGTTTGTGTAGCAAAATAGAGAGAGCAGAAATCTGTCCCTTTAAGGAACTTGCTGACCACCCCTTCTCCAATCCTTCTTGGAGAAAGGATAAAAACCTAGGAATCCTAAATTTACTCCATGAGTAGCCCTTGGATTCACACCAATAAAAATATTTACGCCATATCTTATGGTAAATTTTTCTAGTAACAGGCTGACGTGCCTGAATCAAAGTATCAATAACCGAATCAGAGAACCCTCGCTTAGATAAAATCAAGCGTTCAATCTCCAAGCAGTCAGCTGTAGAGAAATTAAATTCGGATGATGGAAGGGTCCCTGAATCAGAAGGTCCTGCCTCAATGGAAGCTTCCACGGTGGCAGAGAGGACATGTCCACCAGATCGGCATATCAAGTCCTGCGAGGCCACGCCGGAGCGATGAGAATCACTGAAGCCCTCTCCTGTTTGATCCGAGCAATCACCCGGGGAAGGAGAGCAAATGGTGGAAACACATAAGCTAGGTTGAACGACCAAGGCACTGCCAAGGCATCTATCAGTTCGGCCTGAGGATCCCTGACCTGGATCCGTATCTCGGGAGCTTGGCATTCTGACGAGATGCCATGAGATCCAGCTCCGGCCTACCCCATCTGAGAATCAGGGTGGCAAAGACCTCCGGATGGAGTTCCCATTCCCCCGGATGAAACGTCTGCCTGCTCAAAAAATCCGCTTCCCAGTTGTCCACTCCTGGGATGTAGATTGCTGACAGATAACAAGAGTGAGCCTCTGCCCACCGAATTATCTTGGATACTTCTGTCATCCTAAGGAACTCCTTGTTCCTCCCTGATGATTGATGTAAGCCACAGTCGTGATGTTGTCCGACTGAAATCGGATCAATTTGGCCAAAGCCAACTGAGGCCAAGCCTGAAGAGCATTGAATATTGCCCTCAACTCCAGAATATTGATTGGAGGTATAGACTCCGACCGAGTCCACACACCCTGAGCCTTCAGGGAATTCCAGACTGCACCCCATCCTAGTAGACTGGTGTCCGTTGTCACTATCACCCATGAGGGTCTGCGGAAGCACGTCCCTTGGGACAGATGATCCTGCGACAACCACCAAAGAAGAGAGTCTCTTGTCTTCTGATCTAGATCTATCTGAGGAGACAAATTTGCATAATCTCCATTCCACTGTCTGAGTATGCTCTGCTGTAGAGGCCTGAGATGAAAACGAGCAAACGGAATGATGTCCATTGCCGCCACCATCAATCCAATTACCTCCATGCACTGAGCCACTGAGGGCCAAGGATTGTACTGAAGGGATCGGCATGTATTCAGAATCTTTAACTTTCTGACTTCTGTCAAGAAGATTTTCATGGATATAGAGTCTATTAGAGTTCCTAGGAAAGGAACCCTTGTCTGTGGAATTAGTGAGTCCTTAGAAAGGATAGGACCATGTCGGTATGAGACTTTGTCAGCTGATAAGACGACCCTTGCCCCTGTTCCTGTTTTGGAACAGGACAAATTACTCCCATAGTGGAGAGGTCTTTTACACAACGTAAGAATGCCTCTCTTTTTATCTGGTCTACAGACAATCGTGAAAGAAGAAACCTTCCCCTTGGGAAGGAATTTTTTAACTCCAACTGATACCCTTGAGACACGATTTCTAGTGTCCAGGGATCCTGAACGTCTCTTATCCAAGCCTGGACAAAGAGCTAAAGTCTGCCCCCCACTAGATCCGGTCCCGGATCGGGGGCCGCCCCTTCATGCTGATTTGGGAGCAGCAGCGGGCTTCTTGGGTTGTTTACCCTTGGTCCAAGCCTGGTTGGGTCTCCAGGTGGACTTGGCTTGTGCAAAATTCCCTTCCTGTTTAGCAGAAGAGGAATAGGGGACTCCCTTGAAATTTCGAAAGCAACGAAAATTACTCTGTCTACCCCTTTGCTTAGATGTTTTGTCCTGAGGGAGGAGGTGACCCTTACCTCCCGTAATATCGGAAATTATCTCTTTCAAGTCAGGCCCGAACAGGGTCTTTCCTTTGAAAGGAATAGCCAAAAGCTTGGATTTAGAGGATACATCCGCAGACCAAGATTTTAACCATAAAGCTCTGCATGCTAAGATGGAAAATCCTGAATTCTTAGCCGCCAATTTGGCGATCTGAAAGGCGGCATCCGTAACAAAAGAATTAGCCAGCTTAAGGGCCTTAATTCTATCTATTATTTCTTCCAAAGAAGTCTCCGTCATAAGAGACTCTTCTAGGGCGTCAAACCAAAAGGCAGCTGCAGTTGTGACTGGTACAATGCAGGCCGTCGGTTGTAGTAGAAACCCTTGATGAACAAATAGCTTTTTTAGAAGACCCTCCAACTTTTTATCCATAGGGTCTTTGAAAGCACAACTGTCCTCAATAGGGATATTCGTATGCTTAGCCAGGGTAGAGATAGCACCCTCCACCTTAGGGATCGTTTGCCAAGAGTCCCGAAAAGGCATCAGCTATAGGGTACATTTTCTTAAAAATAGGGGAAGGGGAGAACGGGATACCCGGCCTTTCCCATTCCCACGTAACAATTTCCGAAATTCTCTTAGGAACCGGAAAAACTTTAGAATAAGAAGGAACCTCTAAGTATTTGTCCATCTTACACAATTTCTCTGGTGGTACCACAATAGAGTCACAGTCGTCCAGAGTCATCAAAACCTCCCGCAGCAAGAGACGGAGGTGTTCAAGTTTAAATCTGAAAGACATGACGTCCAACTCTGTCTGGGGCAATACACTTCCTGAGTCAGACAGTTCCCCCTCAGACAGGGTCTCCCTACCCCCCACTTCAGAGCCCTGGGAGGGTACATCGGAGATAGCCATCAAAGCGTCAGAAGTCGCAGGGACTACATGGGCTTCTGTCCTGCTGCGTTTGCCTTGTAACACTGGCAACTTAGACAAAACTTCTGTAAGAGTGGATGACATAACTGCAGCCATATCCTGCAGAGTGAATGAAGTGGACGTGGTTGAAGAACACTGCGTCGCTTGGGTGGGCGTTAAAGGTTGTGACACTTGGGGAGAAAGTTGCGGCATACCCTGGTTCTCATCAGACTGAGAAGCATCCTTAGTTAGACTTGCATTAAAGAAAATGTGTTCTTTACATTGTAAAGCCCTCTCAGTACATGAGGGACAAAAAGTAATAGGGGGTTCCACATTGGTATCTAAACACATAGAACAAGTGTGTTCCAGAAGCTCATCCATGACAAAAAGCAAGTAATAGCAATATTGGCTGTGGTACTAATTAAAAATAACTCTAGTAAAAAAAATTTTTTTGTAAAACGAGTGTACTGTGACTTTAAAAATAAAACTCTTTAGCTTTTAATAGGCCATAACAAAAAAACAGTGTAAAAACAGTTTAAACGCAGGGTCACTATAATGACTTTCACCCCTATAAGAGTACACTCTACAACTTATTCAAAGTAAATCACTTGCACTACGCCACAGCTCTGCTGTGGCGCCTACCTGTCCCCATGATCCAGTCAATAATATTCCGTGGACTGCGTGCCTAAGACCGCTTTGGAATTTCTGTTGAATAAAACAAGCGGACTTAGGAGAACACCGGAGCCTCGAGGGACACTGCCGGAACCTTGGAAAACCAACTGTGCGATTGAGCGCGTAACGTTAAGCCCCGCCCTTCGTGGGCATTAGTCTAAACTCCGATAAGGAGAACCGCATGGCCTCCACAAGTTGTAATGCAAACACCGAAATAAAACTGAACCCCTCTCATTCAAAAGTCACCTTTGAATAAAGAAAGCACCCCCATCCATGCTCATGTATAAGCACCGCATTATAGAAACAAAGATCCCCAGCGTCAAGCCCACTCTCAATGCGACCGGGCTAGTGTTCAAAAGACCCGGTATAACTCGCAGCTGAATTCCTAGGTTAACCTAACATGTCAGCACACATCAAATCAGGGGGGAAACATCCATGCATATCACACACTTGCAAGTTGATTACCCTCTCTTGTTGTAGAAAATCATGGCCAGTCTGTTCTGAGCTTGTGTCGATTTTCCAGAAAAAAAGACTGTACATACCTCAATGCTGGTGCAGTCTGCACCTGTCCTACACGAAGAAGAGAGCCTTTCATTACCTCCTGTAGATCTGTGGGGACAAACAGGGCCTTAGATAATATCTGCTAAGACCATCAGCAGGGCAGCAACAGTATGGGAGACACAGAGAAGTGTAGAATCTCCTCAGCTCCCAATATTGAAAAGCCTGAAGCTTTACCCCTGAGAAAAATAGCACTCACTGGTACTATATTAAAATAATAAACTCTTGATTGAAGAATCTAAACTAACACCTCACTTTACCTCTTCCTATCACCAACACAGGCAAAGAGAATGACTAGGGTGGGAGGGAAGGGAGGAGCTATATATACAGCTCTGCTGTGGTGCTCTTTGCCTCCTCCTGCTCACCAGGAGGCGATATCCCATAAGTAAGGATGAAATCCGTGGACTTGTCATATCTTGTAAAATAAAGGAGAGACAGAGCAAAAGAGAGGGGTTAGAGAGAGCATGCAAAAGAGAGGGGGGAGAGAGCGCAAAAGAAAGGGGGGGAGAGAGCGCAAAAGGGGGGAGAGAGAGCGCAAAAGAGAAGGGGAGAGAGCACAAAAGAGGGGGAGAGAGAGCACAAAAGAGGGGGAGAGAGCACGCAAAAGAGAGGGGGAGAGAGAGCGCAAAAATGAGGGGGAGAGAGCGCAAAAGAAAGGGAGAGAGAGAGCGTAAAAGAGAGAGCACAAAAGAGAGGGGGGGAGAGAGAGCAAAAGAAAGGTGGAGCGAGAAAAAGCGCAAAAGAGAAGGGGGAGAGAGCACAAAAGAGAGGGGGAGAGAGCAAGAGGTGGGAGCGCTGTACTGCAAAAAATGGCCCGTGTGAACAGGCTTTAGGACTAGTATGACATAAAGAGACCAGGAAGCAAGGGCTGATGGTCTGGGAAGGGCTGCAAGGTGTCAAGTGTTAAACTTGTTCAGTTTTTAGCAGGTGGTGCAGTAAAATATATACATAAATACTCAGACATCCCAACTCTCCCTGAAGTTCAGGGAGTCTCCCTGATTGTAATAGCGGCTCCCTAATGCCAGCAAATGGAATGCAATCTCCCTGAAACTACAAGTACCATGATCCAATGTGGCCCAAATCCGGAAAAGTGTTCCTTTAAGGAATGCCTTTAGTTACTGGGACATTATAGAACCCTCAAAGCATCAGTAACCAAAAAGCCCCCACTGATGTTAATAAAACACAAATACTACCTTATTTACTGCACGTAATTAAACTTCGTATTCTAAAATATTTACGCATTCAACAAGCGTACGATCACTGGAAAATAGGTTTGTTGTATGTGGTTGTGCAATAAAGCTACTTTTTATGTGACTTTAGTGGGAAGCTACTTTAATGATAAGTCTCTATCTTATTTAGGGTTTCAAGGTGTCCAATATATAACTGGGAGGGGGCAGTAGCGGGTGAACCGGGTTCACTGAACCCACCTCCCTGAAATGGGTTTTTGCAGGTTGCGATGTCTGAATACTGGACACTTACTTTTCCAGTTTTTGTTTAGGTCCCTAAGTGGCAGCTAAATTATAAATACATTATATGCCTCTCTGCTTTACTAATAGGTCTCAGAGAGAAACCACATTGATTACAGACAAGGATGTGGTAATGAAAAGACCAAATCCCGCCTTTTCTCCACAGGCGCATGCGCACTCTCAAGTCGTGCTTAAAAATAAAAAAAATAGCGCATGTAATTCTCTCAGCTTGAAGCCAGCCATAGACCTGTGATGTGCGCAAGCGCTCTAGTTCTCCTATTCAGTACGGCGAAGGTACCTGCTGAACGAGCCACCACTAGTAGTTATACGTAGTAGCGTACATTACTTTAACCCTGCGTAGTGCGTACTGCGTAGCCTAGAGATGCGATGAGCGCATGCGCTTTGTAAGGCCCAGGCAGATGACGTGCGCTTGCGCATTGGCTGTAGGAACCCTGAACACTGCGCATGCCCTGGCCACTGACGTGCGCATGCGCTATATGGCTCTAGGATTCCCGAGCACTGCGCTGAAGCACATACGGAGTACTATGTAGGATGATCCCCAGGCCCTGAGCCTCGCTGCCTACTGGCATGTGAGCCGCCCCTCCCTGCGGTTTGTGCTATGGAGCTTCCCGGGGATTTAACCCCCCGCCCGCGACCCTCCTCATACCGCGCCCTCAGAAGCGCCGTCAGTAACCTGGCACGGATTGACGACTTTTACTGTGAGAAGATTGGGGCGGGATTCTTCTCCGAGGTGTTTAAAGTAAGTGACCGTGTGTGAGAACAACCGATGTGTGTGTATATATATGCTATAAATGTCAGTACCTGAGGGGATGTAACTGAGAGTACACTGACAGGGGAACAGTTGTACCTGAGGGGGAGGAACTGACAGGGGAACAGCTGTACCTGAGGGAGGGGGAGGCACTGACAGGGGAACAGCTGTACCTGAGGGAGGGGGAGGCACTGACAGGGGAACAGTTGTACCTGAGGGGGAGGAACTGACAGGGGAACAGCTGTACCTGAGGGGGAGGAACTGACAGGGGAACAGCTGTACCTGAGGGGGAGGCACTGACAGGGGAACAGTTGTACCTGAGGGGGAGGAACTGACAGGGGAACAGCTGTACCTGAGGGGGAGGCACTGACAGGGGAACAGTTGTACCTGAGGGGGAGGAACTGACAGGGGAACAGTTGTACCTGAGGGGGAGGCACTGACAGGGGAACAGTTGTACCTGAGGGGGAGGAACTGACAGGGGAACAGCTGTACCTGAGGGGGAGGAACTGACAGGGGAACAGCTGTACCTGAGGGGGGGGAGGCACTGACAGGGGAACAGCTGTACCTGAGGGGGGGGAGGCACTGACAGGGGAACAGCTGTACCTGAGGGGGAGGCACTGACAGGGGAACAGTTGTACCTGAGGGGGAGGAACTGACAGGGGAACAGCTGTACCTGAGGGAGAGGCACTGACAGGGGAACAGCTGTACCTGAGGGGGAGGAACTGACAGGGGAACAGCTGTACCTGAGGGGGAGGCACTGACAGGGGAACAGCTGTACCTGAGGGGGAGGAACTGACAGGGGAACAGCTGTACCTGAGGGGGAGGCACTGACAGGGGAACAGTTGTACCTGAGGGAGAGGCACTGACAGGGGAACAGTTGTACCTGAGGGGGAGGCACTGACAGGGGAACAGCTGTACCTGAGGGAGAGGCACTGACAGGGGAACAGCTGTACCTGAGGGGGAGGAACTGACAGGGGAACAGCTGTACCTGAGGGGGAGGCACTGACAGGGGAACAGTTGTACCTGAGGGAGAGGCACTGACAGGGGAACAGCTGTACCTGAGGGGGAGGCACTGACAGGGGAACAGCTGTACCTGAGGGAGAGGCACTGACAGGGGAACAGCTGTACCTGAGGGAGAGGCACTGACAGGGGAACAGTTGTACCTGAGGGGGAGGCACTGACAGGGGAACAGCTGTACCTGAGGGGGAGGCACTGACAGGGGAACAGTTGTACCTGAGGGGGAGGCACTGACAGGGGAACAGCTGTACCTGAGGGGGAGGAACTGACAGGGGAACAGCTGTACCTGAGGGGGAGGCACTGACAGGGGAACAGCTGTACCTGAGGGGGGGGAGGCACTGACAGGGGAACAGTTGTACCTGAGGGGGAGGCACTGACAGGGGAACAGCTGTACCTGAGGGAGGGGGAGGCACTGACAGGGGAACAGCTGTACCTGAGGGGGAGGAACTGACAGGGGAACAGCTGTACCTGAGGGAGGGGGAGGCACTGACAGGGGAACAGTTGTACCTGAGGGAGGGGGAGGCACTGACAGGGGAACAGTTGTACCTGAGGGGGAGGAACTGACAGGGGAACAGCTGTACCTGAGGGAGGGGGAGGCACTGACAGGGGAACAGCTGTACCTGAGGGAGGGGGAGGCACTGACAGGGGAACAGTTGTACCTGAGGGGGAGGAACTGACAGGGGAACAGCTGTACCTGAGGGGGAGGAACTGACAGGGGAACAGTTGTACCTGAGGGGGAGGCACTGACAGGGGAACAGTTGTACCTGAGGGGGAGGCACTGACAGGGGAACAGCTGTACCTGAGGGGGAGGCACTGACAGGGGAACAGCTGTACCTGAGGGGGAGGCACTGACAGGGGAACAGCTGTACCTGAGGGGGAGGAACTGACAGGGGAACAGTTGTACCTGAGGGGGAGGAACTGACAGGGGAACAGCTGTACCTGAGGGAGGGGGAGGCACTGACAGGGGAACAGCTGTACCTGAGGGAGGGGGAGGCACTGACAGGGGAACAGTTGTACCTGAGGGGGAGGAACTGACAGGGGAACAGCTGTACCTGAGGGGGAGGAACTGACAGGGGAACAGTTGTACCTGAGGGGGAGGCACTGACAGGGGAACAGTTGTACCTGAGGGGGAGGCACTGACAGGGGAACAGCTGTACCTGAGGGGGAGGCACTGACAGGGGAACAGCTGTACCTGAGGGAGGGGGAGGCACTGACAGGGGAACAGCTGTACCTGAGGGAGGGGGAGGCACTGACAGGGGAACAGTTGTACCTGAGGGGGAGGAACTGACAGGGGAACAGCTGTACCTGAGGGAGGGGGAGGCACTGACAGGGGAACAGCTGTACCTGAGGGAGGGGGAGGCACTGACAGGGGAACAGTTGTACCTGAGGGGGAGGAACTGACAGGGGAACAGCTGTACCTGAGGGAGGGGGAGGCACTGACAGGGGAACAGCTGTACCTGAGGGAGAGGCACTGACAGGGGAACAGCTGTACCTGAGGGGGAGGAACTGACAGGGGAACAGCTGTACCTGAGGGGGAGGAACTGACAGGGGAACAGTTGTACCTGAGGGGGAGGCACTGACAGGGGAACAGTTGTACCTGAGGGGGAGGAACTGACAGGGGAACAGCTGTACCTGAGGGGGAGGAACTGACAGGGGAACAGCTGTACCTGAGGGGGAGGAACTGACAGGGGAACAGCTGTACCTGAGGGGGAGGAACTGACAGGGGAACAGCTGTACCTGAGGGGGGGGAGGCACTGACAGGGGAACAGTTGTACCTGAGGGGGGGGGAGGCACTGACAGGGGAACAGCTGTACCTGAGGGAGGGGGAGGCACTGACAGGGGAACAGCTGTACCTGAGGGAGGGGGAGGCACTGACAGGGGAACAGTTGTACCTGAGGGGGAGGCACTGACAGGGGAACAGCTGTACCTGAGGGAGGGGGAGGCACTGACAGGGGAACAGCTGTACCTGAGGGAGGGGGAGGCACTGACAGGGGAACAGTTGTACCTGAGGGGGAGGAACTGACAGGGGAACAGCTGTACCTGAGGGAGGGGGAGGCACTGACAGGGGAACAGCTGTACCTGAGGGAGAGGCACTGACAGGGGAACAGCTGTACCTGAGGGGGAGGAACTGACAGGGGAACAGCTGTACCTGAGGGGGAGGAACTGACAGGGGAACAGTTGTACCTGAGGGGGAGGCACTGACAGGGGAACAGTTGTACCTGAGGGGGAGGAACTGACAGGGGAACAGCTGTACCTGAGGGGGAGGAACTGACAGGGGAACAGCTGTACCTGAGGGGGAGGAACTGACAGGGGAACAGCTGTACCTGAGGGGGGGGAGGCACTGACAGGGGAACAGCTGTACCTGAGGGGGGGGAGGCACTGACAGGGGAACAGTTGTACCTGAGGGGGGGGAGGCACTGACAGGGGAACAGCTGTACCTGAGGGAGGGGGAGGCACTGACAGGGGAACAGCTGTACCTGAGGGAGGGGGAGGCACTGACAGGGGAACAGTTGTACCTGAGGGGGAGGCACTGACAGGGGAACAGCTGTACCTGAGGGAGGGGGAGGCACTGACAGGGGAACAGCTGTACCTGAGGGAGGGGGAGGCACTGACAGGGGAACAGTTGTACCTGAGGGGGAGGAACTGACAGGGGAACAGCTGTACCTGAGGGAGGGGGAGGCACTGACAGGGGAACAGCTGTACCTGAGGGAGAGGCACTGACAGGGGAACAGCTGTACCTGAGGGGGAGGAACTGACAGGGGAACAGCTGTACCTGAGGGGGAACAGTTGTACCTGAGGGGGAGGCACTGACAGGGGAACAGTTGTACCTGAGGGGGAGGAACTGACAGGGGAACAGCTGTACCTGAGGGGGAGGAACTGACAGGGGAACAGCTGTACCTGAGGGGGAGGAACTGACAGGGGAACAGCTGTACCTGAGGGGGGGGGAGGCACTGACAGGGGAACAGTTGTACCTGAGGCGGAGGCACTGACAGGGGAACAGCTGTACCTGAGGGAGAGGCACTGACAGGGGAACAGCTGTACCTGAGGGGGAGGAACTGACAGGGGAACAGTTGTACCTGAGGGGGAGGAACTGACAGGGGAACAGCTGTACCTGAGGGGGAGGAACTGACAGGGGAACAGCTGTACCTGAGGGGGAGGAACTGACAGGGGAACAGCTGTACCTGAGGGGGAGGAACTGACAGGGGAACAGCTGTACCTGAGGGGGGGGAGGCACTGACAGGGGAACAGTTGTACCTGAGGGGGGGGAGGCACTGACAGGGGAACAGCTGTACCTGAGGGAGGGGGAGGCACTGACAGGGGAACAGCTGTACCTGAGGGAGGGGGAGGCACTGACAGGGGAACAGTTGTACCTGAGGGGGAGGCACTGACAGGGGAACAGCTGTACCTGAGGGAGGGGGAGGCACTGACAGGGGAACAGCTGTACCTGAGGGAGGGGGAGGCACTGACAGGGGAACAGTTGTACCTGAGGGGGAGGAACTGACAGGGGAACAGCTGTACCTGAGGGAGGGGGAGGCACTGACAGGGGAACAGCTGTACCTGAGGGAGAGGCACTGACAGGGGAACAGCTGTACCTGAGGGGGAGGAACTGACAGGGGAACAGTTGTACCTGAGGGGGAGGAACTGACAGGGGAACAGTTGTACCTGAGGGAGAGGCACTGACAGGGGAACAGTTGTACCTGAGGAGGAGGCACTGACAGGGGAACAGTTGTACCTGAGGGGGAGGAACTGACAGGGGAACAGCTGTACCTGAGGGGGAGGAACTGACAGGGGAACAGCTGTACCTGAGGGGGAGGAACTGACAGGGGAACAGCTGTACCTGAGGGGGGGGAGGCACTGACAGGGGAACAGTTGTACCTGAGGCGGAGGCACTGACAGGGGAACAGCTGTACCTGAGGGAGAGGCACTGACAGGGGAACAGCTGTACCTGAGGGGGAGGAACTGACAGGGGAACAGTTGTACCTGAGGGGGGAGGAACTGACAGGGGAACAGCTGTACCTGAGGGGGAGGCACTGACAGGGGAACAGTTGTACCTGAGGGGGGGGAGGCACTGACAGGGGAACAGCTGTACCTGAGGGGGGGGAGGCACTGACAGGGGAACAGCTGTACCTGAGGGGGGGGAGGCACTGACAGGGGAACAGTTGTACCTGAGGGGGGGGAGGCACTGACAGGGGAACAGCTGTACCTGAGGGGGGGGAGGCACTGACAGGGGAACAGCTGTACCTGAGGGGGGGGGAGGCACTGACAGGGGAACAGCTGTACCTGAGGGGGAGGCACTGACAGGGGAACAGCTGTACCTGAGGGGGGGGAGGCACTGACAGGGGAACAGTTGTACCTGAGGGAGAGGCACTGACAGGGGAACAGCTGTACCTGAGGGGGGGGAGGCACTGACAGGGGAACAGTTGTACCTGAGGGAGAGGCACTGACAGGGGAACAGTTGTACCTGAGGGGGAGGCACTGACAGGGGAAAAGCTGTACCTGAGGGGGAGGCACTGACAGGGGAAAAGCTGTACCTGAGGGGGAGGCACTGACAGGGGAACAGCTGTACCTGAGGGAGAGGCACTGACAGGGGAACAGCTGTACCTGAGGGGGAGGCACTGACAGGGGAACAGTTGTACCTGAGGGGGGGGAGGCACTGACAGGGGAACAGCTGTACCTGAGGGGGGGGAGGCACTGACAGGGAAACAGCTGTACCTGAGGGGGGGGAGGCACTGACAGGGGAACAGTTGTACCTGAGGGGGGGGAGGCACTGACAGGGGAACAGCTGAACCTGAGGGGGGGGAGGCACTGACAGGGGAACAGCTGTACCTGAGGGAGAGGCACTGACAGGGGAACAGCTGTACCTGAGGGGGAGGCACTGACAGGGGAACAGCAGCCTGAGGGGGGGGAGGCACTGACAGGGGAACAGCTGTACCTGAGGGAGAGGCACTGACAGGGGAACAGCTGTACCTGAGGGGGGGGAGGCACTGACAGGGGAACAGCTGTACCTGAGGGGGGGGAGGCACTGACAGGGGAACAGCTGTACCTGAGGGAGAGGCACTGACAGGGGAACAGCTGTACCTGAGTGGGAGGCACTGACAGGGGAACAGCTGTACCTGAGGGGGAGGCACTGACAGGGGAACAGTTGTACCTGAGGGGGAGGCACTGACAGGGGAACAGCTGTACCTGAGGGAGAGGCACTGACAGGGGAACAGCTGTACCTGAGGGGGGGGAGGCACTGACAGGGGAACAGCTGTACCTGAGGGGGGGGAGGCACTGACAGGGGAACAGCTGTACCTGAGGGAGAGGCACTGACAGGGGAACAGCTGTACCTGAGGGGGAGGCACTGACAGGGGAACAGCTGTACCTGAGGGGGAGGCACTGACAGGGGAACAGTTGTACCTGAGGGGGAGGAACTGACAGGGGAACAGCTGTACCTGAGGGGGAGGCACTGACATGGGAACAGCTGTACCTGAGGGGGAGGAACTGACAGGGGAACAGTTGTACCTGAGGGGGAGGAACTGACAGGGGAACAGCTGTACCTGAGGGGGAGGCACTGACAGGGGAACAGCTGTACCTGAGGGGGAGGAACTGACAGGGGAACAGTTGTACCTGAGGGGGAGGCACTGACAGGGGAACAGTTGTACCTGAGGGGGAGGAACTGACAGGGGAACAGCTGTACCTGAGGGGGAGGAACTGACAGGGGAACAGCTGTACCTGAGGGGGAGGAACTGACCGGGGAACAGCTGTACCTGAGGGGGAGGAACTGACAGGGGAACAGCTGTACCTGAGGGGGGGGAGGCACTGACAGGGGAACAGTTGTACCTGAGGGGGGGGAGGCACTGACAGGGGAACAGCTGTACCTGAGGGAGGGGGAGGCACTGACAGGGGAACAGCTGTACCTGAGGGAGGGGGAGGCACTGACAGGGGAACAGTTGTACCTGAGGGGGAGGCACTGACAGGGGAACAGCTGTACCTGAGGGAGGGGGAGGCACTGACAGGGGAACAGCTGTACCTGAGGGAGGGGGAGGCACTGACAGGGGAACAGTTGTACCTGAGGGGGAGGAACTGACAGGGGAACAGCTGTACCTGAGGGAGGGGGAGGCACTGACAGGGGAACAGCTGTACCTGAGGGAGAGGCACTGACAGGGGAACAGCTGTACCTGAGGGGGAGGAACTGACAGGGGAACAGCTGTACCTGAGGGGGAGGAACTGACAGGGGAACAGTTGTACCTGAGGGGGAGGCACTGACAGGGGAACAGTTGTACCTGAGGGGGAGGAACTGACAGGGGAACAGCTGTACCTGAGGGGGAGGAACTGACAGGGGAACAGCTGTACCTGAGGGGGAGGAACTGACAGGGGAACAGCTGTACCTGAGGGGGAGGAACTGACAGGGGAACAGCTGTACCTGAGGGGGGGGAGGCACTGACAGGGGAACAGTTGTACCTGAGGGGGGGGAGGCACGGACAGGGGAACAGCTGTACCTGAGGGAGGGGGAGGCACTGACAGGGGAACAGCTGTACCTGAGGGGGGGGGAGGCACTGACAGGGGAACAGTTGTACCTGAGGGGGAGGCACTGACAGGGGAACAGCTGTACCTGAGGGAGGGGGAGGCACTGACAGGGGAACAGCTGTACCTGAGGGAGGGGGAGGCACTGACAGGGGAACAGTTGTACCTGAGGGGGAGGAACTGACAGGGGAACAGCTGTACCTGAGGGGGAGGCACTGACAGGGGAACAGTTGTACCTGAGGGGGGGGAGGCACTGACAGGGGAACAGCTGTACCTGAGGGGGGGGAGGCACTGACAGGGGAACAGCTGTACCTGAGGGGGGGGGGGCACTGACAGGGGAACAGCTGTACCTGAGGGGGGGAGGCACTGACAGGGGAACAGCTGTACCTGAGGGGGGGGAGGCACTGACAGGGGAACAGCTGTACCTGAGGGGGGGGAGGCACTGACAGGGGAACAGCTGTACCTGAGGGGGGGGGAGGCACTGACAGGGGAACAGCTGTACCTGAGGGGGAGGCACTGACAGGGGAACAGCTGTACCTGAGGGGGGGGAGGCACTGACAGGGGAACAGTTGTACCTGAGGGAGAGGCACTGACAGGGGAACAGCTGTACCTGAGGGGGGGGAGGCACTGACAGGGGAACAGTTGTACCTGAGGGAGAGGCACTGACAGGGGAACAGTTGTACCTGAGGGGGAGGCACTGACAGGGGAAAAGCTGTACCTGAGGGGGAGGCACTGACAGGGGAAAAGCTGTACCTGAGGGGGAGGCACTGACAGGGGAACAGCTGTACCTGAGGGAGAGGCACTGACAGGGGAACAGCTGTACCTGAGGGGGAGGCACTGACAGGGGAACAGTTGTACCTGAGGGGGAGGAACTGACAGGGGAACAGCTGTACCTGAGGGGGAGGAACTGACAGGGGAACAGCTGTACCTGAGGGGGAGGAACTGACAGGGGAACAGCTGTACCTGAGGGGGAGGAACTGACAGGGGAACAGTTGTACCTGAGGGGGGGGAGGCACTGACAGGGGAACAGTTGTACCTGAGGGGGGGGAGGCACTGACAGGGGAACAGCTGTACCTGAGGGAGGGGGAGGCACTGACAGGGGAACAGCTGTACCTGAGGGAGGGGGAGGCATTGACAGGGGAACAGTTGTACCTGAGGGGGAGGCACTGACAGGGGAACAGCTGTACCTGAGGGAGGGGGAGGCACTGACAGGGGAACAGCTGTACCTGAGGGAGGGGGAGGCACTGACAGGGGAACAGTTGTACCTGAGGGGGAGGAACTGACAGGGGAACAGCTGTACCTGAGGGAGGGGGAGGCACTGACAGGGGAACAGCTGTACCTGAGGGAGAGGCACTGACAGGGGAACAGCTGTACCTGAGGGAAAGGCACTGACAGGGGAACAGCTGTACCTGAGGGAGAGGCACTGACAGGGGAACAGCTGTACCTGAGGGAGAGGCACTGACAGGGGAACAGCTGTACCTGAGGGAGAGGCACTGACAGGGGAACAGCTGTACCTGAGGGGGAGGCACTGACAGGGGAACAGCTGTACCTGAGGGGGGAGGCACTGACAGGGGAACAGCTGTACCTGAGGGAGGGGGAGGCACTGACAGGGGAACAGTTGTACCTGAGGGAGAGGCACTGACAGGGGAACAGCTGTACCTGAGGGAGAGGCACTGACAGGGGAACAGCTGTACCTGAGGGAGAGGCACTGACAGGGGAACAGCTGTACCTGAGGGGGAGGCACTGACAGGGGAAAAGCTGTACCTGAGGGGGAGGCACTGACAGGGGAAAAGCTGTACCTGAGGGGGAGGCACTGACGGGGGAACAGCTGTACCTGAGGGGGAGGCACTGACGGGGGAACAGCTGTACCTGAGGGAGAGGCACTGACGGGGGAACAGCTGTACCTGAGGGAGAGGCACTGACGGGGGAACAGCTGTACCTGAGGGAGAGGCACTGACGGGGGAACAGCTGTACCTGAGGGGGAGGCACTGACGGGGGAACAGCTGTACCTGAGGGGGAGGCACTGACAGGGGAAAAGCTGTACCTGAGGGGGAGGCACTGACAGGGGAACAGTTGTACCTGAGGGAGGGAGAGGCACTGACAGAGGAACAGCTGTACCTGAGGGGGGAGGCACTGACAGGGGAACAGCTGTACCTGAGGGGGAGGCACTGACAGGGGAACAGCTGTACCTGAGGGGGAGGAACTGACAGGGGAACAGCTGTACCTGAGGGGGAGGCACTGACAGGGGAACAGCTGTACCTGAGGGGGAGGCACTGACAGGGGAAAAGCTGTACCTGAGGGGGAGGCACTGACAGGGGAACAGCTGTACCTGAGGGGGGAGCCACTGACAGGGGAACAGCTGTACCTGAGGGGGGAGCCACTGACAGGGGAACAGCTGTACCTGAGGGGGGAGCCACTGACAGGGGAACAGCTGTACCTGAGGGGGAGGCACTGAAGGGGAACAGCTGTACCTGAGGGGGGAGGCACTGACAGGGGAACAGCTGTACCTGAGAGGGGGCTGACATGGGGGTGTGCCTTGCTGTGTCTAATAGGGCACACTGACATGGGGGTGGATGCCTTGCTGTACCTAAAACCCATGCCAGTATCCTGCTACATACATCACAGTTATTGCTTAGAGCAGTGCACAGACAGATTTACAGCTAACCCTTAGTGGCCAGAGAGATGAGAGAAACACAGAGGTTTCATGTAGGGTATTTCTAGTTTGTAAACCTCCCCTAGTTGTGCCAACATAATGCGTTTACTTTGTGTATAGCTTGTTATTGTGCTTTTACTTTGTGTATAGCTTGTTATTGTGCTTTTACTTTGTGTACAGCTTGTTGTGCTTTACTTTGTGTACAGCTTGTTGTGCTTTTACTTTGCGTACAGCTTGTTGTGCTTTTACTTTGCGTACAGCTTGTTATGCTTTTACTTTGCGTACAGCTTGTTGTGGTGGTGCACTTTGCGTACAGCTTGTTGTGGTGGTGCACTTTGCGTACAGCTTGTTGTGGTGGTGCACTTTGCGTACAGCTTGTTGTGGTGCTGCACTTTGCGTACAGCTTGTTGTGGTGCTGCACTTTGCGTACAGCTTGTTGTGGTGCTGCACTTTGCGTACAGCTTGTTGTGGTGCTGCACTTTGCGTACAGCTTGTTGTGGTGCTGCACTTTGCGTACCGCTTGTTGTGGTGCTGCACTTTGCGTACCGCTTGTTGTTGTACTTTACTTTTGTATACAGCTTGTTGTGCTGCACTTTGCGTACCGCTTGTTGTTGTACTTTACTTTTGTATACAGCTTGTTGTTGTGCTGCACTTTGCGTACCGCTTGTTGTTGTACTTTACTTTTGTATACAGCTTGTTAAAGTCAGTATTTAATGGCTAATACACTTACTGTGTGTATGTAACACAATTACTTTAATGTCCCTTTTTAAAAAAAGTCCTATAAAACGTATAAAGTGCTGTGATGCGCTGGAACAGATAGCAGCCTTTATTAACACGTTTATTATAGTTCCGTGTAACTAAGGTAGGATTTCTATCAGTTCTGCAGGTGTACTTTGTACTTGTGAGGCTGGTAGATAATGTACAAACTAGTGCCTCTGATCCTTGTATTTCCTCTGCCTTTAAAGGGACAGTAAACACTTTGAGATTTATATATAAAATGTTTAGTTCAACTCTTATTTTAATTTATTATTTTGCCATCTTTTCATGTAATTTAGCTCTGAAAATTGAGCCAGAACTTAAAGGGACATAATACTTGCTCATAGGCATAGCTGTAAAAATCTGACAAGGAAATATCACCTGAACATCTCTATGTAAAAAGGTAAGATATTTTACCTCAACATTTCTTCAGCTCACCAGAGTAAGTGCTGTGTAAACAGTTATACTTCAGCTGCTGTCCAGCTGCACATAAACTTCCTTAAAGGGACATCAAACCCAATTTTTTATTTATTTCATGATTCAGGTAGGTCATGCTTTTAAACAACTTTCCAATTTACTTCTATTTAATTTATTTTGTTCTCTTGGTATTCTTTGTTACAAAAATATATCTAGGTAAGCTCAGGAGCTGCTGATTTGTGGCTGCACATATATGCCTCATGCTATTGGCTCACCCAATGTGTTAACTAGCTCCCAGGAATTCAATGTTGCTTCTTCAGCAAAAAGTACCAAAAAAGTGAAGCAAAATAGATAATAGAAGTAAATTTGAAAGTTGTTTAAAGGGACAGTCAACCCCAGAATGTTTGTTCTTTTAAAAGATAGATAATCCCTTTATTACCCATTCCCCAGTTTTGCATAACCAACACAGTTATAATTATACATGTTTTACCTCTGTAATTACCTTGTATCTAAGCCCCTTATTTCAGTTCTTTTGACAGACTTTCATTTTAGCCAATCAGTGCTCACTCCAGTGTAAATTCACGTGCATGAGCTCAATGTTATGTATATGAGACACATGAACTAATGCCCTCTAGTTGTGAAAAACGGTTAAAATGCATTTAGATTAGAGGCGGCCTTCAAGGTCTAAGAAATTAGCATATGAACCTCCTAGGTTTAGCTTTCAACTAAGACTACCAAGAGAACAAAGCAAAATTGGTGATAAAAGTAAATTGGAAAGTTGTTTAAAATTACATGCTCTATCTGAATCATGAAATTATTTTTTCCACTTGACTGTCTCTTTAAGTGTATTCTCTTTCTCAATCAGGAAATAAACATTTTGGGTTTCATGTCCCTTTAAAGTAAATAGGGAAATAACATGACTGTGTGCACATGCTAGATGCACACTCCCTTGCAAGTCCTGGGACTAGCATCCTGATTGGCTGCATAAATCTCTTTACAGTGGGGTGTGAATACTGAGGACATTTTTGGTAAATTATTTTCCATTTTTACATAGAGCCGTTCAGGTGATATTTTCTAGTCAGCTTTTTACAGCTGTGCTGCAGCACTTTCAAGCGCTTTAACATTTGGGAATCATGTCCCTTTAAATGCCCCCTGCTAACTTATTAAGGGTAACCCTGCTATATATCTGTAACTGATGACAAATGTCAGCGGCTCAAATTGGCTCTCCAAACAAGGCAAATAGTGGGTGGAGTTCGGCTATTGACAAATCATTGCAGTAAAAAGGATGTTAATTTGCTTTAAAAAGATTAAAGGGACAGTCAAGTCCAAAAAAACTTTCATGATTTAAATAGGAAATGTAATTTTAAACAATTTTCCAATTTACTTTTATCACCAATTTTGCTTTGTTCCCTTAGTATTCTTAGTTGAAAGCTAAACCTAGGATGTTCATATGCTAATTTCTTAGACCTTGAAGACTGCCTCTAATCTAAATGCATTTTGACCACTAGAGGGCATTAGTTCATGTATTTCATATAGATAACATTGAGCTCATGCACGCAGAGTTACCCTGGAGTGAGCACTGATTGGCTAAAATGCAGGTCTGTCAAAAGAACTGAAATAAAGGGGCAGTTTGCAGAAGCCTAGTTACAAGGTAATCAGAGGTAAAAAGTGTATTTCTATAACAGTGTTGGTTATGCAAAACTGGGGAATGGGTAATAAAGGGATGATCTTTCTTTTTAAACAACAATAATTCTGGTGTTGACTGTCCCTGGCTGATATATTATTCTATAGTAACACAACCAAAATGTCTTTTGATTTATAAGCAGGTTGAAGTGAACAAGATATTAGGATTCATACACGGTATCATAGCCAGTAACCATTGCTGTATCATAGCCAGTAACCATTGCTGTATCATAGCCAGTAACCATTGCTGTATCATAGCCAGTAACCATTGCTGTATCATAGCCAGGAACCATTGCGGTATCATAGCCAGCAACCATTGCGGCATCATAGCCAGCAACCATTGCGGCATCATAGCCAGCAACCATTGCGGCATCATAGCCAGCAACCATTGCGGCATCATAGCCAGCAACCATTGCGGCATCATAGCCAGCAACCATTGCGGCATCATAGCCAGCAACCATTGCGGCATCATAGCCAGCAACCATTGCGGCATCATAGCCAGCAACCATTGCGGCATCATAGCCAGCAACCATTGCGGCATCATAGCCAGCAACCATTGCGGCATCATAGCCAGCAACCATTGCGGCATCATAGCCAGCAACCATTGCGGCATCATAGCCAGCAACCATTGCGGCATCATAGCCAGCAACCATTGCGGCATCATAGCCAGCAACCATTGCGGCATCATAGCCAGCAACCATTGCGGCATCATAGCCAGCAACCATTGCGGCATCATAGCCAGCAACCATTGCGGCATCATAGCCAGCAACCATTGCGGCATCATAGCCAGCAACCATTGCGGCATCATAGCCAGCAACCATTGCGGCATCATAGCCAGCAACCATTGGAGGCTGTGTGGCTGTACCATTCAGTTTGTTTGCAGGGAACAACAGTCCCCACTCCTCTCCAGTTCCTATACAATTTATCAAAATAATAACTATAAATTGTAAAAAAAACAAAAAAAAAACTGGTTAGGATTAGGTGTTCCATTTATTTTTTAAGATACTCAGTGTTCTATGCATTAGTAGATTTTGTTGAATATTTATGTTATAGGTGAACTTCCCCTCTATCATTGTAATAATTCTAACCTCGCTGAATAAATGCCTATAAGAGTCTTTTATTTGTCCCGTGTTCTTTCAGAAAAAGCTACCCTAGCACTGCGCATGAGCTATTTCATGTCACCGTATTCAAAATCTTTATCACAAATATGTTTAACCCCTTAAGGACCACCGCACTTTTCAATTTTCTGACCGTTTGGGACCAGGGCTGTTTTTGCATTTCTTCGGTGCTTGTGTTTAGCTGTAATTTTCCTCTTACTCATTTACTGCACCCACACATATTATATACTGTTTTTCTCGCCATTAAATGGACTTTTTAAAGATATCATTATTTTATCATATTTTATAACTTACTATAAAAAATTACAAAATATGATGAAAAAATGGAAAAAAACACACTTTTTCTAACTTTGACCCCTAAAATCTGTTTCACATCTACAACCACCAAAAAACACCCATGCTAAATACTTTCTAAATTTTGTCCTGAGTTTAGAAATACCCAATGTTTACATGTTCTTTGGGGGTTTTTTTGCACGTTATAGGGCAATAAATACAAGTAGCACTTTGCTATTTCCAAACCATTTTTTTTTCAAAATAAGCGATAGTTACATTGGAACACTGATATCTGTCAGGAATCCCTGAATAACCCTTTACATGTATATATTTTTTTTAGTAGACAACCCAAAGTATTGATCTAGGCCCATTTTGGTATATTTCATGCCACCATTTCACCGCCAAATGCGCTCAAATTAAAAAAAAAAACAACTTTTTTATTAACTTTTTCTCAAACTTTAAGTTTCTCATGAAATTATTTACAAACAACTTGTGCAATTATTACACAAATGGTTGTAAATGCTTCTCTGGGATCCCCTTTGTTCAGAAATAGCAGACATATATGGCTTTGGCATTACTTTTTGGTAATTAGAAGGCCGCTAAATGCTGCTGCGTATCACACTTGTATTATGCCCAGCAGTTAAGGAGTTAATTAGATAGCTTAGAGTGTTAATTTTAGCTGTGGTGTAGGACCATTTTGATATATTTCATGCCAACATTTCACTGCCAAATGCGATTAAAAAAATAAAAAATTAACTTTTTCATTAACTTAAGGTTTCTCACTGAAATTATTTACAAACAGCTTGTGCAATTATGACACAAATAGTTGTAAATGCTTCTCTTGGATCCCCTTTGTTCAGAAATAGCAGAGATATGGCTTTGGCATTGCTTTTTGGTAATTAGGCCGCTAAATGCCGCTGCGCACCACGTGTATTATGCCCAGCAGTGAAGGGGTTAATTAAGGAGCTTGTAGGGGGCTTGAAGGGTTAATTTTAGCTTTAGTGTAGAGATCAGCCTCCCTCCCTGACCTCTCTTAACATCTCTCTTCCCTCCCCCACCTCACTATTGTCACCACCATCTTTAGTACTAACAGAAAGTCTGCCAGTATAAAAATATATATTTTTTTAAATTTATATATTTTCTGCAGTGTAGGATCCCCCATTACCACCCAATCTCCTTGCCCCTCCCCCCACTAATTATTTGCCACCATTTTGGGTACTGGCAGCTGTCTGCCAGTACCCACTTTGCAATAAAATTGGGCTTTTTTTTCTTTGTTATTCCCACTTTTCTGTAGTGTAGCTGCCTCCCCCTCACAGATCTCTTTCCCAATATTATTTCCCCCTTCCTCTCGCACCACTTCATAGGTGCTCATTTAGGCAGATCGCGAGCGCACACGCTCCCGTGCGCACCCACACACTGCTGGCCAGAAGTTTGCCAGCGCAGTTTGCCGCCCACCCGCCTCCCTGCAATGGCTCCCACCCACCAACGATCGGCACCATCGCTGGCCGATGCAGAGAGGGCCACAGAGTGGCTCTCTCTGCATCGGTGTGTGAAAAAAGGTATTGCAGTGATGCCTCAATATTAAGGCATCACGGCAATACCTTGAAAGCGGATGAAAGCGATCAGGATCGCTTCCACCGCTTGAAACCCCTGATGACGTACAGGGTGTGTTGTTGGTCGTTAATGACCGTTTCTTGTAGGTCGTCGGTTGTTAAGGGGTTAAAATGCTGTGACGTCAGCATGCAGAGTTATAGGGTAGCTTTTTCTGACAGTGGATAAATTCCTCAAGCTTTTTCTCTGCATACCTGCGTGCACAGTCACAGAGGTAGCTTTTCCTGATGGATATGTTTATTAAAACATAAACTGTGCAACCAAAGGGGTTTAACTGGGGGTTAATAAAATCATAGCCAATATGGATTATAATTTTTGACCTGACAATTATTTACATATTAATACATATACATAAACATCGGCATGTCAAAAATTATAATCCCCATTGGGTATTATTTGATTAACCCCAGTTTTGGTCCCTTCTCATGCACACTCATCATGTACCAAATAATACCCATCAGAAAAACCTACCTCTTGTACCAAATAATATCCGTCGGAGAAAGCTACCTCTTGAACCAAATAATATCCCTCAGAAAAAGGCTACCTGTGGTACTAAACAATGCCCGTCAGAGAAGGCTACCTCTGGTACTAAATAATGCCCGTCAGAGAAGGCTACCTCTGGTACTAAATAATGCCCGTCAGAGAAGGCTACCTCTGGTACTAAATAATGCCCGTCAGAGAAGGCTACCTCTGGTACTAAATAATGCCCGTCAGAGAAGGCTACCTCTGGCACTAAATAATGCCCGTCAGAGAAGGCTACCTCTGGCACTAAATAATGCCCGTCAGAGAAGGCTACCTCTGGTACTAAACAATGCCCGTCAGAGAAGGCTACCTCTGGTACTAAACAATGCCCGTCAGAGAAGGCTACCTCTGGTACTAAATAATGCCCGTCAGAGAAGGCTACCTCTGTGACTGCGCATGCGGGTAAGCAAACGGGCACAGAGGCATAGCTTGAGGAATTTCTACACCATCAGAAAAACCTACCCAACAACTCTGCATGCGCTGTCTAGGTCACAAACATATTTGTGATACAGATTTGGAATGCAGTAAAATTGTAGGAATCACCCACTATAAATTGATAAAGTAAAAATTCATAAGTTCTGCTTATGTTCTTTCTAGTTTTACTACTACTAGTAATAATGTATTTAGTCCTCATGCATGCTAAATATTTTGCTATGAAGTTTTGTTGTTATTAGAAAATGACATGTTCTTAAAGGGACAGTCTAGTCCAAAATAAACTTTCATGATTCAGATAGGGCATGTAATTTTAAACAATTTTCTAATTTGCTTTTATCACCAATTTTGCTTTGTTTTGGTATTCTTAGTTGAAAGCTTAACCTAGGAGGTTCATATGCTAATTTCTTAGACCTTGAAGGCCACCTCTTGTCAGAATGCATTTTAACAGTTTTTCATCACTAGAGGGTGTTAGTTCATGTGTTTCATATAGATAACACTGTGCTCATGCACGTGAAGTTATCTGGGAGCCAGCACTGATAGGTTAAACTGCAAGTCTGTCAAAAGAACTGAAATAAAGGGGCAGTCTGCAGAGGCTTAGATACAAGATAATCACAGAGGTAAAAAGTATATAAATATAACTGTGTTGGTTATGCAAAACTGGGGAATGGGTTATAAAGGGATTATCTATCTTTTAAAACAATAAAAATTCTGGTGTAGACTGTCCCTTTAAGTTACTGACTCTAGCCAACAAGCTTTGCAGCTCCCAGGCATTAAAATGTCCCTTTAATTGCTGTTTTTTCATATTCTATTAAAATAATAGAATTTGACAGTATATAGGAAGCAAAAAGGCCCATCAAGTGCCCATATTACATGTTACTTATTTTTTTTAGGATAGCCTTATGCGTGTCCCAGACAATTTTGTATTATTGTACAGTCCCTGTGTTTACCACCTTTATTGGAAGTTTATTTCATTAATCCACAACCCTTTTCTGTAAATCCCCCCCCCCCCCAAAAAAAAACTGCTTTCTGAATCTTCTACCCTTTAACTTAAAGGGACAGTCTACTTGAAAATGTTTGTTTAAAAAGATAATCACATTACCTATTCCCCAGTTTTGAATATCCAACACTGTTTTATTTAAAAATGTTTTACCTCTGTGATTACCTTATACCTAAGCCTCTGCAGAGTGCCCTCAGTCTTTTGACAGACTTGCATTTTAGCCAATCAGTGCTGACTCATGAACAACTCCACAGGAGTGAGCACAATGTTATCTATATGTCACACATGAACTAGCGCTGTATAGCTGCAAAAATAGGTAAAAATACACTGAGATAGGAGGTGGCCTTTAAGGGCTTAGACATTAGCATATGAGTCTACTAAGGTTTAGCTTTTAACAAAGAATACCAAGACAATAAAGCAAATTTGATGATAAAAGCCCCAAGGCAGAACATGCAGCATGTCTGCAGAAAGAACAGAACGCATGCAGGAACTGTTACTGCTCTAACTTTGCAGCGCTGCTCCACATCAGGCTGTTCTCTTCAAAAAGAGCTTTGCTCTGGCAGCACTGTGTAAGTTTTCCTTAACACAGCGCATCCACAGCAAAGTGCTGTTTGTAGTGAAAAGTCAAATATGCAGTGTTGACTGGCTCTCAGCCCCCTAACTTTTCCCAGTCTACAAAGCTGTATTTTCTGAATTACATTCTTATGAGCAATGCACCTTTTTATTACTACATTTCTATGTTAGATCAAGACAAGAGGAAATAAATTTAATCGAGACATTTTACAATAAATATTTTTTGTATGCAGCTAACTTGAAATCCAATTTTCAACGAACTGCTGCAATATATTATGTTATATATATATATATATATATATATATATATATATATATAAGCTTTTACAAATGCTTTATTCTCCCATTTAATCAACACATTGCAACTGAACTGGTGTTTTAGTGGTACTGCCTAATTTAAAATTGAATTTTATTTAAAAATAACCTGCAGAAAAATTTTCCATTAAAAAAATCTCATTGCAGAAAGTGAAAAAAGAAAGTTCTGCCTCTGGGGATAAAAGTAAATTGGAAAGTTATTTAAAATTGCATGCTCTATCTGAATCACAAAAGTTTAATTTTAAATAGACAATCCCTTTAAGATTGTAACCCCTTGTATTGGTATTTCTTTTTTTGTGGAAAATGCTTTCAATTTCCACTTGATTAGGTCACTTCAGAAGGTTTCTGTCATCTCCAGAGTGCATACAAATCAATTTTAAATGTTTTTTTTTTAATTTTTTTAATAAAATGCTTTTTGAGGAAACAATCTATCTGAAGATAGTTTTCTAATTAAGATACATTATAATCTTTAAGCAGCCAATCTGAATACTAGTCCCAGGACTTTGAAGGGATTATGCATCAGGAACAGTCATGTTATTTCCATATTCAGTTTAAGGAAGTTCACTATGAAATCTCACAAGATCACAGCAAAGCATTTAATGACCTCAACACTGCTGGCTTTTTAAAATTTCTAACTTGTAGCTTCACATTAGCTGAAGTATAACTGTTACCAGAGCGTTTGCAAAAGTCAAACAAAAAGAGGCGCCCAAATGTGTGTATGGATAAAATCAAGTGGACATATACAGCTGATGGCAGGGTACTCACATTTGCGTTGAGCACACCAATGTGCTTGTAGAAGCAGGATGGTTATTGGAGCTAACCAGCTGGCTCTCTCCGGTATAGTCTCCTTTTCCCACTCCGGTAGTCTGGTAGTGGCCAGCTAGCTTAATACAGATGTCAGGCAATGGATTTATATAAAACCAATACTTTATTTAAAGCACTGCAACGATAGCCTTAAAACATCGGTATTCTTAAGCAAGAATATATCAGTATGAACAATTTCTTTTGCTACGCGTTTCTCGGCTCTACTTGTTATTTCATCAGGCATAATTTAACAAACATTAAAACCGGCTTATATTGCCGCCACTACTAACCTATTACCATTCAAAATTCAGAGGGTGTGTGATACCTTCGCTAGTACACTTCTAACCCTTAACTGTTTCACTACTGGGGAAATTATAATTACATATATGTTATACAAATACATAAATGGCTAAACATTGACAACAGTGGTATTCATCCAAGCCTTATTGAATTGATTCAGATTTTCAGTGATACGCTCATTGTGAGATTGAACTTATGTCCCATTTCATTTGAAAGTTATTCTGCTAAGAAAAAACCCATAATTGGTGTATATGTGTGTGTGTATGTATATATGTATATATATATATATATATATATATATATATATATATATATATATATATATATATATATATATATATATATATATATACAGGTGGCCCTCGTTTTACAACGGTTCAATTTACACCGTTTCAGAATAACAACCTTTTTTTTCCAGCCATGTGACTGCTATTGAGAAGCAGTGCATTTCTTAAAATAGCCAGTAGGTGAAGCTGTCCGCTTGTGTTGCAGCAAAGCCAAGCAAGCTGAAATTAATCAGTTTAACCAGACCTGAGCTATCGAGCAGATTTCAAAGGAACAAGATATTCCTGTCTATAAATCAGTCCAGATTGGAATTCGTAGAAAGAACTGTTTGCAGAAAAATGCAAGTGAAGTCTGTGTTGTGTGATTATTTTATTAGGTTTATAATGCTGTTTAGCAAATGTTTTTGTTCATTTAACTTAGTTTAATTATATATTCTGTGTTGTGGGATTATTTTATTAGGTTAAAGTCTTCATTTTAAAGCTTTAAAAATAATGTATTAGGTGTTATGACAATTTTGAGAGGGTCCTGGAACCTATCTCCCTCACTTCCCATTGACTTACATTATAAACTGGGTTTCAATTTACAACAGTTTCGATTTACAACTATTCCTTCTGGAACCTAACCCCAGCGTAAACTGAGGGCTACCTGTATTATAATCTATCCCCTATACTATTCGTGAATTATTCTACTATGTGCATTATATTTAAATATGTCTGATTTGCAGCTATACAGTGATATAAGAAGGGAGTGTGACTACCTCGCTACTGGAAACAAGTGTGAATCTGAAAGTATGAACTGCCGATATCGGCACTGCTAATTCTATTTTGTGCCTAAATATACCATTGTGAATTATTATGCTTGTGATGATATGTAAAAGAACATGAGTATCTATTATTGAAGATGATGGATCAAACGATCTGTGTAACAACATGATAAAATTAATAGTGATCATAGCGGGGATGTAATAAATCTAATGAATAAGCCTATACTAACAAGGAGATTATGATAAAAAATAAACGGTGATAGCTAATGCTAAATATTAGACCCTTAGTTGGTGTATGCATGACATCCTGTTCTATTCGTGAAATATTTTACTATGTGAGTTGGCATTTGCCCTAAATTTTATTTAAATAAATACCATATTTACAGCTGTGCAATAATATTAAGTGGGAGTGAAACTAACTTGCTACTGAGAACAAACATGAATATTAAAATGTGAACTAACTATATCGACGCTATGGTTATGCTATGTGAATAAATATACCACTATAAATTAATATAATCTGTTGATGTGTAAATGAACATATATATATCTTATTAGTGATAGTGAATAAAACTAACTGTGGGCTACATTATAAAATTAATTGTGATAATAACCAGGGTGTTATGAACTAATAAATAAACTAATGTAAAGGTTATGATAATATATAAACGCTAAATACTAGGTACTAAACCATAAATTATATATAAATGTGGTGCTAGTGCATCATGTATATAAACAAACTAATATTACTCATAAATATATAACATTATAATCAAACGTAGTGAATTCATATTTCATATGTTCCAATAAGCTAATACCACTCATAAATGTGTGCCATTATGATAAAACATGTACATAGATTTTTGTGACCCAATGAAATGGACCAAATACCCAAGTTTTTACCTTCTTGTAATGTTAGTCAAAACAACTGTTGTCAATATCAGTTGCCACTTTCTTGATGAACGAATACCTCTGATATATAAAATATAAAAGTATATTGATGGTCCAGTTCAGCAATATTGGCTTTGTGACATTCCGACATTGGTATTAATAACAGTCTAAATATACATCTAATTTCATATTGTTTAAACATGTAAACAACGAATATAAAAAAATGCTCTAAAATACACATCTATAATCATAGATGGACCCTATATATTCTAAGCTAAAATAGACTATAAAATTAATAACAATCTAGATATACCTCACATA
Source organism: Bombina bombina (assembly GCF_027579735.1). Classification (NCBI taxonomy): domain Eukaryota; kingdom Metazoa; phylum Chordata; class Amphibia; order Anura; family Bombinatoridae; genus Bombina; species Bombina bombina. The sequence goes on from NC_069500.1 coordinate 14,858,102, forward strand.
TCGTATATTGAAAGTGTAAAAACAACCATTAAAAATATCATATAATATAAAGTAAAAAAATAATATAGACTACAAGCATATAAGTAATATAGTGAATGTACCCTTATACTCTAAACTCAGATGTAGCTATTAACAGTATAAAATGATCAACATATTTAACTTAAAAAGCTGCAGAATCAATAACTTCATTTAGTTGGAAATAAAGGTGCAAATCTAAAAATCCAAAAAGTTTCTCTTTGGCATAGCTTAGTAAATCTATTGTATTTATTAGACCCAGGTGTGCTTTCTAATGGAATTATAGTGAAAGGACAACTTTCTCCATTATGTTCGTGAATGTAGTGTCTAGATACACTATGTTTGACTGATTTATTCCTAATGTTACGATAGTGTTCACTCCACCTAGTACGTACATTGCGTATCGTGCGCCCCAAATATTGCATACCACATTTACAGGATAACACATAAATTACATATGAAGAACTACAAGTCAAACAATCTCCAATTTGAAAAATTTCTCCAGTGGTATGTGACTTGATTGATTTCGCACCATGTGTTATATATTTACACATGTAACATCTTGCTTTACCACATTTGTAGGTCCCTTTTCGGCCTGTTAAATTCTTTTGAGATGTGTTTCTAATGGCTTTTTTTTTTTAGAGACTTCTTTGCTGGGAGCAAGAGTCTGTTTAATGGTAGGTGCCCTTTTAAACACTATATTTGGGGTGGCATTCAGATTTTTCTTAAAGTGAAGGTAAAGTTCGCATATTTACTACTATTCAAATGTAACTGGACTAAAAAATAATGTGAGTTTAATTCATCGATTTTGTTAAATTTAGATATTTACCGTTTTATCCGACATTTAAAACTATTTTCTCCGTGTTCTGTAATCTGCCCGTATTTTTTTTTTTTTCTGCAGCAAGGTCACGTTTTTCTATTAGCCAATGATCTGTCTGGCCTTTAGGCGGTCGTCATTTGACGTCACCGCATAACTATTGGATCTGCGCATGCGTTAGATACACTTCCTGGATCTTATAATCCGTGCTTGTTCAAGATTTGCTCATGCGCAAATCTCCTTCACTCAATCAACTCTGCCGAACGCACTGGGATTAACGCATGCGCTTCAGAATGTTAAAGTTTTTAGTCGCGCAGGCGCAAATTGAGGTTGAGCCGTATTGTGCGCATGCGCAAGATTGACTAACATCGAGAACGCGCATTTACCATACGTATAGAGCGGGTGTCAACGCTCTATACGTAATAGACCAAGAAAACAGGAAACAACTTGAAGGCGGAGCTTTAATCGGCCGGACACGGACAGATAAAGTATAGATTTTATATTGATATGTAAAGAAATATTACATAAAAACTTAGCAATCATGCTATATTTTGAATAATTAACACTATACTACTTTCATTTCCCGGAAACTTTACCTTCACTTTAAGGATTGGGTCTTTGAGTAGAATGGGCCAATGCTTCTGCAATACTTTCTTAATAGATTTTAAATTAGAGTTATATTGGGTCACAGAACAAGGCTGATTCATATTACCATTAATATCACCAGTATTTATTTTATCTGACTTCTTCTTGGTATGAAGTATAGTAGTATCTAGTCTACACGCTTTTTAATATCCATTCATAATTATTTCCAAAGGATAGCCCTTATCTTCAAACCTTTTTATTAGAATATTAGACTGTTCATAAAATTTGTCCACTGAACTATAATTACTTTTTATCCTACAAAATTGGCTGTATGGTATGTTGTTCTTCCATTGTTTGTAATGATTACTGGAGTAATGTAAGAAATTGTTACAATCAACTGTTTTAAAAAATGTAGATGTAGAAATATTAAGGTCTCTATCCCAAGTCAATGTTAGGTCTAAAAATTCTATCGTCTCCAGCTGTATGTTTGAAGTAAACTGGATACCCATTGAATTTTCATTAAGATATGTACAAAATAATTTCGCCTTTTCTACTTGGCCTTTAAAAATAAAAATCAAATCATCTATGTAGCAGCCATAGAACACCAGGTTGCCCCTCCAGTTTGAGTATATACTTATCTTCAAAATAACCCATGAATAAATTTGCAAAACTGGGGGCAAACCTGGTGCCCATGGCCGTACCTTTTGATTTGTAAATAAAAATTGTCTAAACATTTTAAATAATTATGTTTTAACATGAATTCAATCAATCTCAATATATACTCTTTGAATGGTCGGCATGTAAATGTCATCTTCCAAATAATATTTTACAGTATATAGCCCAGTTCGTGAGTTATATTAGAAAACAGGGCACTCACATCAGCAGTAACCCATATTGACATCTTTCTCCTGTTTATAATACTTAATTTTATTTAAAAGGTCTGTAGAGTCCTGGATAAAAGAAGGTAAACTTTGAACATATTTTTGAAGAAAACTATCAATATATTCAGACAATTTATCGGTCAGGCTATTCATGCCTGCAGTGATGGGCCTACGTGGGCGTTTAAATCAATTTTTATGTATTTTGGGAAGATGGTGGTAGTAGTAGGGTACTGAAGGGGTGTATAGGTGTTATATATCTTTTTTTTTATTTATTATTCAAAATTCCCATACTGCTACCATATTCCACAATCTGCAGTAATTTCTGTAAAAAAATTTGTGTAGGATCAGTATCTAATCTTCTATAGTATTCGCCATTGAAGATGGGGAACTGAAGACCTTTTGCGGTATAAGATCTTCTTCACTTTTTTTTACATAGAGATGTTTAGGTGATCTTTTCATTTCATATTTTTAGTTATGCTGCATCACTTTAAATTGATTTAACATATGAATATTATTTATTTTAATGATGTAGGACAAGGCTGTATATTTATGGCTTTTAGTGTTTAATTTGTTTTGGTAAATGCTATTAATCTGTTCACTATGTCATGTGTGTATGTAGGGTTTGAAGGGGGTGCCTACATATTCACCACCCATTGTAAAGGACTTTAAGCAGCAAATCAGTATGTCTGTCCCGAGACAGGCAAGGGAACGTGCTTCATGCACACTCATCTTATTTCCCTATTCAGTTTAAGGAAAATTACTATGAAATCTCATGAGATCACAGTAAAAGAGTTCATGACCTCAGCACTGTTGATGCTGATTGGCTGCTGTTCATTTCTTCATTTGTTTTTTTTTGTTTTTACCTGCAACTGATGCAGCTGAGTATAACTTTTTACTCAAAAGAAATAGAAGTATATAGTGTATATAAAAATATTTATTAGTTACAAAATCCTCTGCTTTCAATACTTATAGGGACATAATACTCATATGCTAAATCACTTGAAACTGATGCAGTATAACTGAAAAAAATATCTGAGGAAAATATCACCTGAGTATCTCTATGTAAAAAAGGAAGATATTTTACCTCACAATCTCCTCAGCTCAGCAGAGTAAGTTCTGTGTAAAAAATACGAAGAAATGAACAGCAGCCAATCAGCATCAGCAGTGCTGAGGTCATGAACTCTTTTACTGTGATCTCATGAGATTTCACTTAACTCTCATGAGATTTCATAGTAAACTTCCTTAAACTGAATAGGGAAATAAGATGAGTGCACGTAAGCTCACTCCCTTAGCTGTCCTGGGACAGACATACTGATTTGCTGCTTAGAAGTCCTTTACAATGGGATGTGGCTACTGAGAAATTTTTGAGGTAAAATATCTTTCTTTTTTACATAGATATGTTCAGGTGATATTTTCTAGTCGGCTTTTTACAGCTATGCTGCATCACTTTCAAGTGTTTCAGCATTTGGGTATCATGGCCCTTTAACAATTTTTTTTTAATTTATTAATAAAACAAAACTGTTTTACAAAAGTGCTTTATGTTTGCCATGTTTATTGACATCTATGGTGAGAACTATTGTATGGAGTCTGTATATCATATGATCTGGCAGCCATTTTGTTTTACGCAAACATTTAGAAAATCTATTTTCTCTGCAACCGCTTATGTTAGAACTGTGAAACTAGCTGTATAACCTTATATTGTGACCTAGAGTCACAGTTGTTCATGTTGAAGGAATAGGTCACAAGTTGTGGCAGCCATATTGGTTTAAGCAAACATTTCAAAAATGGGATTTCTTTGCAACCGCTTAGTTTAAAGCTGTGAAATTTGTTGTATAACCATATATTGTGACCTAGAGTTACATCTGATCGTGTTGAAAGTATTGGTCATATGGTGTGGCAGTCATCTTGAAAAACAAATGCAAACATTTTGAAAATGTTTTTTATTTCCAACGGCTTATGGTTTATAGCTTTATAGTGTGACTTGGCTGCTTGTATGCCATTGCAAAAGCGATGCACTTGGCCACCTCTATTGCAGCTTGCAGCTATATATTTTTTACTATTATTATTCTGTATATATTAATTAATATTCAAACACCCCTTGTCTGGCTCCTAATTGTTATATACATTTTTTTTTTTTCTTATAGTTTTATTACACACAAAAACCATTGCATCTGTTTAAAAAAAGGCCTTTTCATGTACCTCAAAAATACAGGTAACTGCCTAAAATCTGGAATTACAAGAAACCAACAGATTTGACTTTGTTGAAAATAATAAGAAGGCAGCAGCCTGACTTTACATGAACTGTTTCATAGTATCTACTGAGACACTTGCTGAGACTACTATTAGTATTGTTGTACTGACTATTTGGGAGTCATCTTTGGATCCATTAGTTACGGACTATCTTTTTTACACTGTATATGGATTATACCTATCGTTGTGATCCAGTGGCGTCACTAGGGTTGGTGTCACCCGGTGCGGTAAGTCATGGTGTCACCCCCCCACCCCCGAAAGCAGACACACACATACAAACACTCAGACACACACTCAGACACACTTAAAAACATGCTCAGATGCACACACAAACACTCGGAAACAAGGGGCAAAAAAATTGTGTGTCTACAACTCTCCCAGTCCCACTAATGTTCACAAATGCCAGCCTCTAATAAAATAATCTATGCATCTCAACATTGTATTTATTTGAATTTCAATAAAATAAATTTTTTTTGGTGTCACCCAGGTGCGGCCCGCACCCCCCTAGTGACGCCACTGTTGTGATCCCATATGTTTCCGTGCTTTTAAAGCACCCCCTTTTTTGATATTTTATATTTTTTTCTAAAATCTGGAATTAACCGCTGTGATCACTATCAGGAGGTTTTGGCTGTGTATATAGATGTGGGGCCGTGACGCTTGATAGGTGGTTGCCTTAGACATTGCAATAGCCTGTTTACTGGGTGATTTTATTTTTATTTTTTTAGGGTGCCCTGAGCTATAGCACTCCTATTCTAGCACTAAAATAAAGGACGCCTATAGTTATTCTGTTTACATTGGCCTTGATTTTTATTGATTAACCAAAGTATAATGTATTTATTAGACTTGTACATTCGGATCCTTCATTGGGATCCACGGAAGTAAGCGCTATTTGCCTCTTTTCAGAGCCGGATAGATTCTGGTGCAAGATCACAAGGTTACGATTTGTGCAAATCCAGATCTTGCACCAGAAGATCCAAATGCTCAAGTCCAATTTCTATAAACAGCCTTTAAATAAGCAAAGTCTTCACCAGATGAATGGTATTGTTATAGCTTGTTCTGTTGTTGCTCATATCTTTAGGTGTTTAAGGTTACATCATGTATTTGTGTTATTGGGTAGACTCCTACATCTGTATACATTTGCTGCAATATACAGATACATTCCTCCTAGAGAATTCAGTTTGTACAAATGGGAGGGCAGACAAACACGTTGAAAAGCTTTATTGTGGCCCCTGGGACTGGGGGCAGACACAATGTGCTGGCGTGTTACTTTGGGGCCCCTAAAGCCATACATTTGGTAAGCCTGGTATAAAATACTTTTTGTTTCAAATACATCTTATCTTAGACACTTATAAATTAGGTATGATACTAAAATAGTGTGTTCTTATTTTTATATATACATTTGTGAGATTTTACTCATATGAATCTTTTTTTTATATATATATTTTGTATTGTCTGGTCTTGCTCGTTGTCTGGTCACCAGAGACAGATTGTTTGTTTTCCTGATGTATGTAGCATATGTAGCGGTTTGTCCTGTATAGGTACAAGCTGTGTACAAGGTAATTCCCTGTATATAGAGTGTTCATGTGCTACAAGAGTTAATATTTGGCTCTTACTCAGTGTAGGGTTAGATGTTGTAATAAGGGGCTTATATCGGACTGTAAGGATTTGGTTGTAACGCCTCCTAAGTCTTAGAGATGCTGAACTTTAAAGATCCCACAACTCCTTGAATGCCAGTTGGTGACAGATGTGACCTGTTGGTGTGGGTGGATTTATTTGTATTTAAGCATTGAAGAAGGTTACCTGGTAACCAGTGACTGATGTCATGGGTCTGGTCTTCTGGGTCATATTATCGGACCAATTTACCTTCACTTGGTTTAATACCCCAAAGCAATGTCATTATATTATACTGTGCAAATCCGTTTATAAAGCAGTGATCTGCTAGTTAGACAAATGTTTTATTGCTGCACATGTATAGTGACAGAATATCTAACACATGTATAGTGACAGAATATCTAACACATGTATAGTGACAGAATATCTAACACATGTATAGTGACAGAATATCTAACACATGTATAGTGACAGAATATCTAACACATGTATAGTGACAGAATATCTAACACATGACAGTGGAAAGCATTGTTTTCTGTAGTGAGGTTAGCTGTGCTGCATAGTACTATTGTATTAAAATATAGCCTAAGATGGGTGTTAAAGTAATACCAGTGCCCATTACAACTCTCTTGTTGAAAATCTTGGAGCCAAGCCAAGCATTATATAGATATATACAGTTAAAGGGACAGTCAGCACCAGAATTGTTGTTGTTTAAAAAGATAGATAATGCCTTAATTACCCATTCCCCAGTTTTGCATAACCAACACAGTTATAATAATACATGTTTTACCTCTATGATTTCCTTGAATCTAAGCCAATGCAGACTGTCCCCTTATTTCAGTTCTTTTGACAGACTTTCATTTTAGCCAATCAGTGCTCACTCCTCAGTAAATTCACATGCATGAGCTCAGAGCTCAATGTTATCTATATGAAATGCATGAACTAATGCCCTCTAGTGGTGAAAAACTGTCACATGCAGAGGCGGCCTTCAAGGTATAAGAAATTAGCATATGAACCTCCTAGGTTTAGCTTTCAACTAAGAATACCAAGAGAACAAAGCAAAATTAGTGATAAAAGTAAATTGGAAAGTTGTTTAAAATTACATGTCCTATGTGAATCATAATTTTTTTTTTTTTTGGACTTGACTGTCCCTTTAATGATTTAATTTAAATCCATAGTCGGTTAAATTTTAATTATGGATTTCTACATAAAGACTCGTTCTTGTTGGTTGTTATAATATTATTTACAACTGGATGAAGGTTTTATTGTTGGAATAATTACTTTTCAGATTAGTTTTCTATTTATATAATATAATTACTCTATTTTACAGTTAGATAAGAAAGTTACTAATTTGATACCTTTTTTTTAATAACATTTTTAAATGGTTTTAACTAAAAGAATAAAATTGTAGGTTGGTTTTCATTGCTTGCCCCTCCCTCCTCACACTAAACTCCTTGTGCAGATCTTTTCCACTCCAAGTGATCTTCTGTTCATGAAACTTCTTGAAACTTAGCACTTAAGAACCATTAAATACATTAGAATTTCCTCATCAGCAAACACATAATGAAAAGGAAAAGCAACAGCACTTTCTTTGAATTTCATATCAATA